>NC_140224.1:17076938-17111938 GCF_951802725.1 Rutilus rutilus
ATTATTAACTGCTGATTGCAACTTAAAATGAATGTAATGAAATTAGAATAATCTCTCGTTTTAGTGATTAAGTTATTAATAACTTATTAATAAATTGATAAGTTATTTTTTTGTTATTGACGTTCTAATCAGGCTATACTTTGGTCGGGCAAGTAAAATTCTCTTTCAGGTAGGCCTATTGTATTTATATATAAATATATTAGGGATGTGACTGTGATAAAAATTTTCCCACCGGTTAATCGACATGTGACACCGCTGAGGGCTTTTAAATCGCTAACTATAGTATACTATATACTAGTAAAATACAGACGTCCGCACAGACATTGATAATGGTGCGGAGTAGAGCGAGCATTTTCAATGTATTCCTATGGATGTAGGAATTAACTAAAACATTTTATTTATGTTTTTGTGTCCACTGTTCAACCGCAACCGCGTCACACACACATTCCAGAATTGCAATCTTGACATTCATTATAGCCCTAATACAATATAATAATAAAAATAGTCAACCTAACATAAACGAATTACACTGCTCTGTTTAAATAGTCAGTAGTACAATCTGTACCATTCACAGTAAGCAGAGCTCCACTGTGATGTTTCCAAGCACATTTTTGCGCGCGTGAAGAGGATGATTTTTTCCATCGATATTGGAACACGAGTGAAGTACAAAGCCTATAATAAAGAATAGTTTAGCATCCAAATACATCGCAAAAAAAATATATAAATATACATCGCAAAATAAAATATATATATGTGTGTGTGTGTGTGTGTATATATATATATATATATATATATATATATATATATATATAAATATAGCTGCGAGCAGCGATGGAGGGCCAAAGCCGGTGGCACCGCCATCCGGGGTGGCGGTGCCACCGGCTTGGGCCCGCAATCGCTGCTCGCAGCTATATTTTATTAGGGCCCAAGCCCTGAAAGGGCGAAGGCCCTATTGTTTTCGGTAGGATTATTATTATTATTATTATTTTTCTTACGACTATTCAGGCATTTTTGGGGCTCTTAACATGCTCAAAAACTCTTGAAACTTTGCACACGAGTCAGAACCCGCGGCCATCAGGGCCGGGCTGAAGCTGGTACCCGGGCGTGGCAGGGAGGCTCAACAGCGCCCCCTGGAACGGGGTCCGAAAACTTGGTCCATAAATCAAACACGCTTGCATGTAATAATATGAAACTCGGAACACATATAGATCTCATCGGGCCGCACAACTTTCATGCTCTAAGTTTTACGCCAGCCCAACAGGAAGTCGACTATTTAGGGTTGTTTGGAAATGCATGCTTAGGAATTTGAAACACTTCTCTTAGGGAATTCACCCGGTCAGCACCAAACTCGGTGTGCATGAAGTCAAGACATTGAGGATGAAAAATTGCCAGGGGATTTTTGATATCTCGAACGGTTTGGCTGTGGCGAGGAAACGAATTTATGGCGAATAATGGGACACAGGAAGTGTATTATAACTTCTGCATACATTGACTGATCTTGATAAAACTTCAGCAGAGTGTTCTTGCTCAGAGGCTGATCACATTGATGTGACTATTGTGAGTCAAAGTTATAGCGCCACCAACTGGCAGCAGGAAGTGTGTCACTTTCAAAATGCTTTGAAATCACCCTCTTATTTTAACCCGATTTGCTTCAAACTTTATGTGAATAATGTGGACACACGGCAGATGTAGACCTGTGAAAGGTTTATTGATATCTTAGATACTGTTGCCGTGGCAACGCATCAAACTTTAATATTCTTTTTTGATGCTTTTGAGACTCTTAACATACTTGAAATTGCATGAAACTCGACAGACACATCACATTTATTAGCCAGTAGACATGTGCAAAGTTTCAGAAACGGGCGTGGTGAGGGGCTCAGTAGCGCCACCTTTAGTCAAAAATGGGGGCTTAGTTTTACATAGAGTCACTAAACTCGCTATGTATATTGTTCTCATTAAACCGGACAACTTTCTAATTCACACTTATTAGCTGAGAGCAACAGGAAGTCAGATATTTTGGTTTGAATGTGATTTTTTGGAGAATTTTCTCTCTCTCTCTCTCTCTGTCTCTGTGTGTGTGAGGGGTGGGAGGGAATTTCCAATTGATTTCAGTGTGTTTCAAGGTTTCAGGGGCTTTTGGGGCCCTTAACGTGCTCGAAAACTCTTGAAACTTTGCACACAGGTCAGAACCTGCGGCCATCAGGGCCGGGCTGAAGCTGGTACCCGGGCGTGGCAGGGGGGCTCAACAGCGCCCCCTGGAACGGGATCCAAACACTTGTCCATAAATCAAACACACTTGCATGTAATGATATGAAACTCGGTACACATATAGATCACATCGGGCCGAACAACTTTCGTGCTCTAAGTTTTACGCCAGCCCAACAGGAAGTCGGCTATTATGGGTTGTTTGGAAAACGCTTGCTGTGGAATGTGAAATACTCCTCCTAGAAAATTCACCGTGTCCCCTTCAAACTCGGTGTGCATGTAGTCAAGACTTTGAGGATGCTAAATTGCGGACGGATTTTTGATATCTCGAACGGTTTGGCTGTGGCGAGGAATCGAATTTATGGCGAGAAAAGAGAAACACGGAAGTGGAATAACTTCTGCATACATTAACTGATCTTGATGAAACTTCAGCAGTGTGTTCGTGGTAAGAGGCCGATCAGATGGATGTAGCTATTGTGAGTCAAAGTTATAGCGCCACCAACTGGCAGCAGGAAGTGTGTCACTTTCAACATGCTTTAGACAAAAGTGGGGGGGTTAGTTTTAACTACAGTAAAGAAAAAATAGTTTTTATATTGTTCTCATCAAGCCGGACAACTTTCTAATTTACATTCAATAGCTCTGGCCATCAGGAAGTCAGATAATTTGGTCTGAATGTGAATTTTTTTGCAAAATCAGCCTCTGAATTTTTAGCCACTCCTCTTAAACTATTTATTTTATTCGTACCAAACTTTTTCAACATGATGAAACTACATTAAATATGCTAAGTTGTGAATGGATAATAAATATCTCAAACGGTTTTGCTATGGCGAGGGATTAATGTCCAAAAAGGAAACACTAAAAATCTTCTAAAAATGTAATTATATACCATTTATTTCTATATAAAAGTATACAAATATCACAACTAAACCCATTTTATTCTGTTTTTGCAATTCAAGAAGAATGAAAAAGTTAAAAACAGGCTATTTAGTGCTATTTGGTTCAACAAAAAAGCAAACATAGGGCTATACTGCCCTCTTGTGTCCAAAAGGACATCAAAATAGTATATAAAACTTTTTACCAGGTAGGCCAATATTGTATTTAAATATACATTTATTAGGTATGTGTCTGAGGATATTTTCCCACCGGTTAATCGACGTGTGACACGAGTGGGTGCTTTTAAATCGCTAATATAAAAGTGAAAGTAAAAAAACGGACGTCCGCACGGACATTGATAATGGTGCACGTTGGAAAGAATGATACTTTTAAACATAACACTAAACCGCCATTAGGTGTCGCCAGGCGACCATCTTAATGAGCGAGTCATTGATTCATTCGTTCAAATGATTCGTTCCAATGACTGAGTCATTCATGATTGAGACAGATGTTTATGGATTGACCATTGAACCTTTGAGTCAAGCGATTCGTTTCAAAATGCTGAATCATTCAGTAATGAGAAAACAAGTTGCTGTGATCTTTGTTTAACTATTTTCGCTGCTGAAACAGAACAAAAACAGTCAACATTGCATCTAAAATGTAAGTGACTTAATTGTAACTGTTTATTAACCTGTTGTATGAAATCTAGGGGTGGGAGAAAAAATTGATTCTTAGATGCATCGCGATGCGGACGTGGACGATTCTGAATCGATTCACAAATGTCAAAAAATCGATTCTCTAAAAAAATATTTTTCTAATAACGTAATATTGACGGAAGGCAAAAGGCGGAACTCTAAGCGGACGTGCGTGCAGTCTGTGGCGCGCACATAACAGAGAAGTTTCTTCTGCTCACCAAGGCTGCATTTATTTGATTAAAAATACAAACAAAAACAGTAATATTGTAAAATAGTATTCCAATTTAAAACAGCTGCTTTCTATTTTAATATATTTTAAACTGTTATTTATTCCTGTGATCAAAGCTGAGTTTTCAGCATCATTACTCCAGTCGTCACTGTCACATGATCCTTCAGAAATTATTCTAATATGATGATTGATACTCAAGAAACATTCATTATTATTTTAAATGTCGAAAACAGTTGTGTACAGTCTTTGATGAATAGAAAGTTCAAAAGAACAGCATTTATCTGAAATCTAAAGCTTTTGTAACGTTAAACACTACCGCTCAAAAGTTTGTGGTTAGTAATAATTAAAATTTTATTTTTGGGGGACAGAAATAAAATAAATCAGTACTTTTATTTATGAAGGATGAGTTAAACTGATCAACAGTTACAGTAAAGACATTTATAATGTTAAAAATATATATATTTGAAATATATGCTGTTCTTTTGAACTTGACATTCATCAAAGCATTTTGAAAAAAAAAATCTGTACACAACTGTTTTCAACATTGAAAATAATAATGAATATTTATTGAGCATCAATCATCATATTAGTATGATTTCTGAAGGATCATGTGACACTGAAGACTGGAGTAATGATGCTGAAAACTCAACTTTGATCACAGAAATGAATTACTATGTAAAATATTTTAAAATTGAAAACAGCTGTTTTAAATTGGAATAATATTTCACAATATTACTGTTTTTGTTTGTATTTTTAATCAATAAATGCAGCCTTGGTGAGCAGAAGAGACTTCTCCTAAAAACATTAAAAATCTTACTGACCCCAAACTTTTGAACAATAAAATATATATATATATATATATATATATATATATATATATATATATGTATGTGTGTGTATGTATGTATGTGTATATATATATATATATATATATATATATATATATATATATATATATATATATATATATATATATATATATATATATATATATATATATAAATATAGCTGCGAGCAGCGATGGAGGGCCAAAGCCGGCGGTACCGCCACCCCGGTGCCTTTAGGTAACTAAAGGCACCGGGGTTGCGGTGCCACCGGCTTGGGCCCGTAATCGCTGCTCGCAGCTATATTTATTATTATTATTATTATTTTGTCAACCTTTCGGGCACTTTTGGGGCTCTTAACATGCTCGAAAACTCTTGAAATTTTGCACACACGTCAGAACCCGCGGCCATCAGGTCCGGGCTGAAGCTGGTACCCGGGCGTGGCAGGGGGGCTCAACAGCGCCCCCTGGAACGGGATCCGAACACGTGTCCATAAATCAAACACGCTTGCATGTAATAATATGAAACTCGGTACACATATAGATCTCATCGGGCCGAACAACTTTCGTGCTCTAAGTTTTACGCCAGCCAAACAGGAAGTTGGCTATTTAGCGTTGTTTGGAAACGCATGCTGTGGAATTTAATGTACTCCTCCTAGGGAATTCATCGATTCGCCTCCAAACTCGGTGTGCATGAAGTCAAGACATTGAGGATGCTAAATTGCGGACGGATTTTTGATATCTCGAACGGTTTGGCCGTGGCGAGGAAACAAATTTATGGCGAAAAAATGAAACAGGAAGTGTGTTATAACTTCTGCATACATTAACTGATCTTGATGAAACTTCAGCAGTGTGTTCGTTGTAAGAGGCCGATCACATGGATGTGACTATTGTGAGTCAAAGTTATAGCGCCACCAACAGGCAGCAGGAAGTACATCACTTTCAAAATGCTTTGAAATCAGTGTCTTATTTTTACCCGATTTGCTTCAAACTTTATGTGTACAATGTAGACACACGGCAGATGTAAACCTGTGAAAGGATTATTGATATCTTAGATACTGTTACCGTGGCAATGCATCAAACTTTAATATTCTTTTTTGATGCTTTTGAGACTCTTAACATACTTGAAATTGCATGAAACTCAACAGACACATCACATTTATTAGCCAGTAGACATGTGCAAAGTTTCAGAAACGGGCATGGTGGAATGGCTCAGTAGCGCCACCTTTAGTCAAAAATGGGGGCTTAGTTTTTCCTAGAATCACAAAACTTGGTATGTGTATTGTTCTCATCAAGACGGACAACTTTCTAATTTACATGAACCATCTCCGACCAACAGGAAGAGAGATATTTTGGTTTGAATGTGGATTTTCTGAAGAATTTTCTCTCCCTCTCTCTGTGTCTGTGTGTGTGTGAGGGGAGGGGGGGATTTGACTCTTGCTTTTATATTGTTAATCAAGGTTTCAGGGGCTTTTGGGGTCCTTAACGTGCTCAAAAACTCTTGAAACTTTGCACACAGGTCAAAACCCACGGCCATCAGGGCCGGGCTGAAGCTGGTACCCGGGCGTGGCAGGGGGGCTCAACAGCGCCCCCTTGAACAGGGTTCTAAAACTTGATCCATATATCAAACACGCTCGCATGAATTAATATGAAACTCGGTACACATATAGATCTCATCGGGCCGAACAACTTTACCCCGGTCAAGTTTTACGCCAGCCCAACAGGAAGTCGGCTATTATGGGTTGTTTGGAAAACGCTTGCTGTGGAATGTGAAATACTCCTCCTAGAAAATTCACCGTGTCCCCTTCAAACTCGGTGTGCATGTAGTCAAGACTTTGAGGATGCTAAATTGCGGACGGATTTTTGATATCTCGAACGGTTTGGCTGTGGCGAGGAATCGAATTTATGGCGAGAAAAGAGAAACACGGAAGTGGAATAACTTCTGCATACATTAACTGATCTTGATGAAACTTCAGCAGTGTGTTCGTGGTAAGAGGCCGATCAGATGGATGTAGCTATTGTGAGTCAAAGTTATAGCGCCACCAACTGGCAGCAGGAAGTGTGTCACTTTCAACATGCTTTAGACAAAAGTGGGGGGGTTAGTTTTAACTACAGTAAAGAAAAAATAGTTTTTATATTGTTCTCATCAAGCCGGACAACTTTCTAATTTACATTCAATAGCTCTGGCCATCAGGAAGTCAGATATTTGGGTCTGAATGTGAATTTTTTTGCAAAATCAGCCTCTGAATTTTTAGCCACTCCTCTTAAACTATTTATTTTATTCGTACCAAACTTTTTCAACATGATGAAACTACATTAAATATGCTAAGTTGTGAATGGATAATAAATATCTCAAACGGTTTTGCTACGGCGAGGGATTAATGTCCAAAAAGGAAACACTAAAAATCTTCTAAAAATGTAATTATATACCATTTATTTCTATATAAAAGTATACAAATATCACAACTAAACCCATTTTATTCTGTTTTTGCAATTCAAGAAGAATGAAAAAGTTAAAAACAGGCTATTTAGTGCTATTTGGTTCAACAAAAAAGCAAACATAGGGCTATACTGCCCTCTTGTGTCCAAAAGGACATCAAAATAGTATAAAACACTTTTTACCAGGTAGGCCAATATTGTATTTAAATATACATTTATTAGGTATGTGTCTGAGGATATTTTCCCACCGGTTAATCGACGTGTGACACGAGTGGGTGCTTTTAAATCGCTAATATAAAAGTGAAAGTAAAAAAACGGACGTCCGCACGGACATTGATAATGGTGCACGTTGGAAAGAATGATACTTTTAAACATAACACTAAACCGCCATTAGGTGTCGCCAGGCGACCATCTTAATGAGCGAGTCATTGATTCATTCGTTCAAATGATTCGTTCCAATGACTGAGTCATTCATGATTGAGACAGATGTTTATGGATTGACCATTGAATCTTTGAGTCAAGCGATTCGTTTCAAAATGCTGAATCATTCAGTAATGAGAAAACAAGTTGCTGTGATCTTTGTTTAACTATTTTTGCTGCTGAAACAGAACAAAAACAGTCAATATTGCATCTAAAATGTAAGTGACTTAATTGTAACTGTTTATTAACCTGTTGTATGAAATCAATGTCACAGTTTCAATCGTGATTGTATTCAGGAAATAGTTGCCTACTCGTCAAGTGAGGTTGCTTAACTCTATCATATGTTATAAAATATATAAAAACTCCATATTTGTAATTTTTATAGTCAGTATGTTGTTAACTGGGTTGCTTTTTTGTGTGCTGTGCTCATTTGTTTACAATTCTCCTGGAGAAGCAGCATGAGCCTCAGCAGTGCAACCCCATTGATCAGTAATACATTTATTATTAACTGATGATTGCAACTTAAAATGAATGTAATGAAATTAGAATAATCTCTCGCTTTAGTGATTCCCAAGTTATTTTTTTGTTATTGACGTTCTAATCAGGCTATACTCTGGTCGGGCAAGTAAAATTCTCTTTCAGGTAGGCCTATTGTATTTATATATAAATATATTAGGGATGTGACTGTGATAACATTTTCCCACCGGTTAATCGACGTGTGACACCACTGAGCGCTTTTAAATCGCTAACTATAGTATACTATATACTAGTAAAATACAGACGTCCGCACAGACATTGATAATGGTGCGGAGTAGAGCGAGCATTTTCAATTTATTCCTATGGATGTAGGAATTAACTAAAACATTTTATTTATGTTTTTGTGTCCACTGTTCAACCGCAACCGCGTCACACACACATTCCAGAATTGCAATCTTGACATCCATTATAGCCCTAATACAATATAATAATAAAAATAGTCAACCTAACATAAACGAATTACACTGCTCTGTTTAAATAGTCAGTAGTACAATCTGTACCATTCACAGTAAGCAGAGCTCCACTGTGATGTTTCCAAGAACATTTTTGCGCGTGTGAAGAGGATGATTTTTTCCATCGATATTGGAACACGAGTGAAGTACAAAGCCTATAATAAAGAATAGTTTAGCATCCAAATACATCGCAAATATTGAAACATTTTGATTCTAATGAGAGGGTTACGTGAGACCAACACTGCTTACTTTCGTTTTTATTTTTACATTAAATTTAAAGGATTTGTTGTGGAATATTTTGGGTGTATCATAAAATCAGAATAAGGTAAGACAAGTAAAATTTTCTGTCTTATATTTATATATATATATATATACGTATATATATATAAGTATATATATATATATATATGTGTGTGTGTGTGTGTGTGTGTATATATAGATATTTATATACATATATATATATGTATATATATAGATATTTATATATATATATATATATATATATATATATATATATATATATATATATATATATATATAAATATAGCTGCGAGCAGCGATGGAGGGCCAAAGCCGGTGGCACCGCCATCCCCGGTGCCTTTAGGTAACTAAAGGCACCGGGGTGGCGGTGCCACCGGCTTGGGCCCGCAATCGCTGCTCGCAGCTATATTTATATATATATATATATATATATATATATATATATATATTTATTAGGGCCCAAGCCCTGAAAGGGCGAAGGCCCTATTGTTTTCGGTAGGATTATTATTATTATTTTTCTTACGACTATTTAGGCATTTTTGGGGCCCTTAACATGCTCAAAAACTCTTGAAACTTTGCACACGAGTCAGAACCCGCGGCCATCAGGGCCGGGCTGAAGCTGGTACCCGGGCGTGGCAGGGGGGCTCGACAGCGCCCCCTGGAACAGGGTCCGAAAACTTGGTCCATAAATCAAACACGCTTGCATGTAATAATATGAAACTCGGTACACATATAGATCTCATCGGGCCGCACAACTTTCATGCTCTAAGTTTTACGCCAGCCCAACAGGAAGTCGACTATTTAGGGTTGTTTGGAAACGCATGCTTAGGAATTTGAAACACTTCTCTTAGGGAATTCACCCGGTCAGCACCAAACTCGGTGTGCATGAAGTCAAGACATTGAGGATGAAAAATTGCCAGGGGATTTTTGATATCTCGAACGGTTTGGCTGTGGCGAGGAAACGAATTTATGGCGAATAATGGGACACAGGAAGTGTATTATAACTTCTGCATACATTGACGGATCTTGATAAAACTTCAGCAGTGAGTTCGTGGTCAGAGGCTGATCACATTGATGTGACTATTGTGAGTCAAAATTATAGCGCCACCTACTGGCAGCAAGAAGTGTGTCACTTTCAAAATGCTTTGAAATCACCCTCTTATTTTTACCCGATTTGCTTCAAACTTTATCTGTATAATGTAAACACACGGCAGATGTAGACCTGTGAAAGGATTATTGATATCTTAGATACTGTTGCCGTGGCAACGCATCAAACTTTAATTTTCTTTTTGGATGCTTTTGAGACTCTTAAGATGCTTGAAATTGGATGAAACTCGACAGACACATCACATTTATTAGCCCGTAGACATGTGCAAAGTTTCAGAAACGGGCGTGGTGAGGGGCTCAGTAGCGCCACCTTTAGTCATAAATGGGGCGGTTAGTTTTATCAACAGCAACAAAACTTGGTATGTGTATTGTTCTCATCAAGACGGACAACTTTCTAATTGACATTAACCATCTCCGACCAACAGGAAGAGAGATATTTTGGTTTGAATGTGGATTTTCTGAAGAATTTTCTCTCCCTCTCTCTGTGTCTGTGTGTGTGTGAGGGGAGGGGGGGGGGGGGGGGATTTGACTATTGCTTTTATATTGTTAATCAAGGTTTCAGGGGCTTTTGGGGTCCTTAACATGCTCAAAAACTCTTGAAACTTTGCACACAGGTCAGAACCCACGGCCATCAGGGCCGGGCTGAAGCTGGTACCCGGGCGTGGCTGGGGGGCTCAACAGCGCCCCCTTGAACGGGGTTCTAAAACTTGATCCATATATCAAACACGCTCGCATGAATTAATATGAAACTCGGTACACATATAGATCTCATCGGGCCGAACAACTTTACCCCGGTCAAGTTTTACGCCAGCCCAACAGGAAGTCGGCTATTATGGGTTGTTTGGAAAACGCTTGCTGTGGAATGTGAAATACTCCTCCTAGAAAATTCACCGTGTCCCCTTCAAACTCGGTGTGCATGTAGTCAAGACTTTGAGGATGCTAAATTGCGGACGGATTTTTGATATCTCGAACGGTTTGGCTGTGGCGAGGAATCGAATTTATGGCGAGAAAAGAGAAACACGGAAGTGGAATAACTTCTGCATACATTAACTGATCTTGATGAAACTTCAGCAGTGTGTTCGTGGTAAGAGGCCGATCAGATGGATGTAGCTATTGTGAGTCAAAGTTATAGCGCCACCAACTGGCAGCAGGAAGTGTGTCACTTTCAACATGCTTTTGACAAAAGTGGGGGGGTTACTTTTAACTACAGTAAAGAAAAAATAGTTTGTATATTGTTCTCATCAAGCCGGACAACTTTCTAATTTACATTCAATAGCTCTGGCCATCAGGAAGTCAGATATTTTGGTCTGAATGTGAATTTTTTTGCAAAATCAGCCTCTGAATTTTTAGCCACTCCTCTTAAACTATTTATTTTATTCGTACCAAACTTTTTCAACATGATGAAACTACATTAAATATGCTAAATTGTGAATGGATAATAAATATCTCAAACGGTTTTGCTATGGCGAGGGATTAAAGTAAAAATCTTCTAAAAATGTAATTATATACCATTTATTTCTATATAAAAGTATGCAAATATCACAACTAAACCCATTTTATTCTGTTTTTGCAATTCAAGAAGAATGAAAAAGTTAAAAACAGGCTATTTAGTGCTATTTGGTTCAACAAAAAAGCAAACATAGGGCTATACTGCCCTCTTGTGTCCAAAAGGACATCAAAATAGTATATAAAACTTTTTACCAGGTAGGCCAATATTGTATTTAAATATACATTTATTAGGTATGTGTCTGAGGATATTTTCCCACCGGTTAATCGACGTGTGACACGAGTGGGTGCTTTTAAATCGCTAATATAATAGTGAAAGAAAAATAATGATAATGTTGCACACACAAATCACACACATGTGGGAAAGAATGATGCTTTTAAACAACACTAAACCGCCATTAGGTGTCGCCAGGCATCCATCTTAATAAGCGAGTCATTGATTCATTCGTTCAAACAATTCGTTCGAATGAGTCGATCATGATTAAGACAGATGTTTATGGATTGATCATTCAATCTTTGAGTCAACCGATTCGTTAAAAATGCTGAATCGTTCAGTTATGAGAAAACACGTGATGCGTGATGGTTCTGCCGTGATCTTTGTTTAACTATTTTCGCTGCTGAAACAGAACAAAAACAGTCAACATTGCATCTAAAATGTAAGTGACTTAATTGTAACTGTTTATTAACCTGTTGTATGAAATCTAGGGGTGGGAGAAAAAATTGATTCTTAGATGCATCGCGATGCGGACGTGGACGATTCTGAATCGATTCACAAATGTCAAAAAATCGATTCTCTAAAAAAATATTTTTCTAATAACGTAATATTGACGGAAGGCAAAAGGCGGAACTCTAAGCGGACGTGCGTGCAGTCTGTGGCGCGCACATAACAGAGAAGTTTCTTCTGCTCACCAAGGCTGCATTTATTTGATTAAAAATACAAACAAAAACAGTAATATTGTAAAATAGTATTCCAATTTAAAACAGCTGCTTTCTATTTTAATATATTTTAAACTGTTATTTATTCCTGTGATCAAAGCTGAGTTTTCAGCATCATTACTCCAGTCGTCACTGTCACATGATCCTTCAGAAATTATTCTAATATGATGATTGATACTCAAGAAACATTCATTATTATTTTAAATGTCGAAAACAGTTGTGTACAGTCTTTGATGAATAGAAAGTTCAAAATAACAGCATTTATCTGAAATCTAAAGCTTTTGTAACGTTAAACACTACCGCTCAAAAGTTTGTGGTTAGTAATAATTAAAATTTTATTTTTTGGGGAAAGAAATAAAATAAATCAGTACTTTTATTTATGAAGGATGAGTTAAACTGATCAACAGTTACAGTAAAGACATTTATAATGTTAAAAATATATATATTTGAAATATATGCTGTTCTTTTGAACTTTACATTCATCAAAGCATTTTGAAAAAAAAAAATCTGTACACAACTGTTTTCAACATTGAAAATAATAATGAATATTTATTGAGCATCAATCATCATATTAGTATGATTTCTGAAGGATCATGTGACACTGAAGACTGGAGTAATGATGCTGAAAACTCAACTTTGATCACAGAAATGAATTACTATGTAAAATATTTTAAAATTGAAAACAGCTGTTTTAAATTGGAATAATATTTCACAATATTACTGTTTTTGTTTGTATTTTTAATCAATAAATGCAGCCTTGGTGAGCAGAAGAGACTTCTCCTAAAAACATTAAAAATCTTACTGACCCCAAACTTTTGAACAATAATATATATATATATATATATATATATATATATATATATACATATATATGTATGTGTGTGTATGTATGTATGTATATATATATATATATATATATATATATATAAATATAGCTGCGAGCAGCGATGGAGGGCCAAAGCCGGCGGTACCGCCACCCCGGTGCCTTTAGGTAACTAAAGGCACCGGGGTTGCGGTGCCACCGGCTTGGGCCCGTAATCGCTGCTCGCAGCTATATTTAGGGCCCAAGCCCTGAAGGGGCGAAGGCCCTATTGTTTTCGGTAGGATTATTATTATTATTATTTTTTTTTTTTTTCTTACGACTATTCAGGCATTTTTGGGGCTCTTAACATGCTCAAAAACTCTTGAAACTTTGCACACGAGTCAGAACCCGCGGCCATCAGGGCCGGGCTGAAGCTGGTACCCGGGCGTGGCAGGGAGGCTCAACAGCGCCCCCTGGAACGGGGTCCGAAAACTTGGTCCATAAATCAAACACGCTTGCATGTAATAATATGAAACTCGGAACACATATAGATCTCATCGGGCCGCACAACTTTCATGCTCTAAGTTTTACGCCAGCCCAACAGGAAGTCGACTATTTAGGGTTGTTTGGAAACGCATGCTTAGGAATTTGAAACACTTCTCTTAGGGAATTCACCCGGTCAGCACCAAACGCGGTGTGCATGAAGTCAAGACATTGAGGATGAAAAATTGCCAGGGGATTTTTGATATCTCGAACGGTTTGGCTGTGGCGAGGAAACGAATTTATGGCGAATAATGGGACACAGGAAGTGTATTATAACTTCTGCATACATTGACTGATCTTGATAAAACTTCAGCAGAGTGTTCTTGCTCAGAGGCTGATCACATTGATGTGACTATTGTGAGTCAAAGTTATAGCGCCACCAACTGGCAGCAGGAAGTGTGTCACTTTCAAAATGCTTTGAAATCACCCTCTTATTTTAACCCGATTTGCTTCAAACTTTATGTGAATAATGTGGACACACGGCAGATGTAGACCTGTGAAAGGTTTATTGATATCTTAGATACTGTTGCCGTGGCAACGCATCAAACTTTAATATTCTTTTTTGATGCTTTTGAGACTCTTAACATACTTGAAATTGCATGAAACTCGACAGACACATCACATTTATTAGCCAGTAGACATGTGCAAAGTTTCAGAAACGGGCGTGGTGAGGGGCTCAGTAGCGCCACCTTTAGTCAAAAATGGGGGCTTAGTTTTACATAGAGTCACTAAACTCGCTATGTATATTGTTCTCATTAAACCGGACAACTTTCTAATTCACACTTATTAGCTGAGAGCAACAGGAAGTCAGATATTTTGGTTTGAATGTGATTTTTTGGAGAATTTTCTCTCTCTCTCTCTCTCTGTCTCTGTGTGTGTGAGGGGTGGGAGGGAATTTCCAATTGATTTCAGTGTGTTTCAAGGTTTCAGGGGCTTTTGGGGCCCTTAACGTGCTCGAAAACTCTTGAAACTTTGCACACAGGTCAGAACCTGCGGCCATCAGGGCCGGGCTGAAGCTGGTACCCGGGCGTGGCAGGGGGGCTCAACAGCGCCCCCTGGAACGGGATCCAAACACTTGTCCATAAATCAAACACACTTGCATTTAATGATATGAAACTCGGTACACATATAGATCACATCGGGCCGAACAACTTTCGTGCTCTAAGTTTTACACCAGCCCAACAGGAAGTCGGCAATTATGGGTTGTTTGGAGAACGCTTGCTGTGGAATTTGAAACACTTCTCCTAGAGAATTAATTAAATCGCCACCAAACTCGGTGTGCATGAAGTCAAGACATTGAGGATGCTAAATTGCGGACGGATTTTTGATATCTCGAACGCTTTGGTCGTGGTGAGGAAATGCATTTATTGCGAGAAAAGAGAAACACGAAGTGGTATAACTTTAGCATACATTAACTGATCTTGATGAAACTTCAGCAGTGTGTTCGTGGTAAGAGGCCGATCAGATGGATGTAACTATTGTGAGTCAAAGTTATAGCGCCACCAACTGGCAGCAGGAAGTGTGTCACTTTCAAAATGTTTTTGACAAAAGTGGGGGGGTTAGGTTTACCCACAATTACAAAAATCAGTAAGTATATTGGTCTCATCGAGCTGGACAACTTTCTAATTTGCAGTCATTAGCTTGGACCAACAGGAAGTCAGATATTTTGGTTTGAATGTGGATTTATTTGCAAATTCAGCCTCTGCTTTTTACCCACTCCTGCTAAGTGTTTTTTTTTTTATTCACACCAAACTTTTTCAACATGATGAAAATACATTAAATATGCTAAATTGAGAACGGATATTGAATATCTCAAACGGTTTTGACATGGCGAGGGATTAAAATAATGTCAAAAAAGGAATCAGAAAACATCTCATATATTCTTAAAATTTAATTATACACCATTTATTTTTATATAAAATTATACAAATATTAGAACTAAACCTATTTTATTCTGTTTTTGCAATTCAAGAAGTATGAAAAAGTTAAAAACAGGCTATTTAGTGCTATTTGTTTCAACAAAAAAGCAAACATAGGGCTATACTGCCCTCTTGTGTCCAAAAGGATATCAAAATAGTATATAAAACGTTTTACTAGGTAGGCCTATTGTATTTAAATATAAATTTATTAGGTATATGACTGTGAGGATATTTTCCCATCGGTTAAGCGACGTGTGACACGAGCGGGTGCTTTTAAATCGCTAATATAAAAGTGAAAGTAAAAAAACGGACGTCCGCACGGACATTGATAATGGTGCACGTTGGAAAGAATGATACTTTTAAACATAACACTAAACCGCCATTAGGTGTCGCCAGGCGACCATCTTAATGAGCGAGTCATTGATTCATTCGTTCAAACGATTCATTCCAATGACTGAGTCATTCATGATTGAGACAGATGTTTATGGATTGACCATTGAATCTTTGAGTCAAGCGATTCGTTTCAAAATGCTGAATCATTCAGTAATGAGAAAACAAGTTGCTGTGATCTTTGTTTAACTATTTTTGCTGCTGAAACAGAACAAAAACAGTCAATATTGCATCTAAAATGTAAGTGACTTAATTGTAACTGTTTATTAACCTGTTGTATGAAATCAATGTCACAGTTTCAATTGTGATTGTATTCAGGAAATAGTTGCCTACTCGTCAAGTGAGGTTGCTTAACTCTATCATATGTTATAAAATATATAAAAACTCCATATTTGTAATTTTTATAGTCAGTATGTTGTTAACTGGGTTGCTTTTTTGTGTGCTGCGCTCATTTATTTACAATTCTCCTGGAGAAGCAGCATGAGCCTCAGCAGTGCAACCTTGTTACCATTGATCAGTAATACATTTATTATTAACTGCTGATTGCAACTTAAAATGAATGTAATGAAATTAGAATAATCTCTCGTTTTAGTGATTAAGTTATTAATAACTTATTAATAAATTGATAAGTTATTTTTTTGTTATTGACGTTCTAATCAGGCTATACTTTGGTCGGGCAAGTAAAATTCTCTTTCAGGTAGGCCTATTGTATTTATATATAAATATATTAGGGATGTGACTGTGATAAAAATTTTCCCACCGGTTAATCGACATGTGACACCGCTGAGGGCTTTTAAATCGCTAACTATAGTATACTATATACTAGTAAAATACAGACGTCCGCACAGACATTGATAATGGTGCGGAGTAGAGCGAGCATTTTCAATGTATTCCTATGGATGTAGGAATTAACTAAAACATTTTATTTATGTTTTTGTGTCCACTGTTCAACCGCAACCGCGTCACACACACATTCCAGAATTGCAATCTTGACATTCATTATAGCCCTAATACAATATAATAATAAAAATAGTCAACCTAACATAAACGAATTACACTGCTCTGTTTAAATAGTCAGTAGTACAATCTGTACCATTCACAGTAAGCAGAGCTCCACTGTGATGTTTCCAAGCACATTTTTGCGCGCGTGAAGAGGATGATTTTTTCCATCGATATTGGAACACGAGTGAAGTACAAAGCCTATAATAAAGAATAGTTTAGCATCCAAATACATCGCAAAAATTGAAACATTTTGATTCTAATGAGAGGGTTACGTGAGACCAACACTTCTTACTTTCGTTTTTATTTTTACATTAAATTTAAAGGATTTGTTGTGGAATATTTTGAGTGTATCATAAAATCAGAATAAGGTAATACAAGTAATATGTTCTGTCTTATAAATATATATATATATATATATATATATATATATATATATATATATATATATATATATGTGTGTGTGTGTGTGTGTGTGTGTGTGTGTGTGTGTGTATATATATATATATATATATATAAATATAGCTGCGAGCAGCGATGGAGGGCCAAAGCCGGTGGCACCGCCATCCCCGGTGCCTTTAGTTACCTAAAGGCACCGGGGATGGCGGTGCCACCGGCTTGGGCCCGCAATCGCTGCTCGCAGCTATATTTATTTATTATTATTATTATTTTGTCAACCTTTCGGGCACTTTTGGGGCTCTTAACATGCTCGAAAACTCTTGAAATTTTGCACACACGTCAGAACCCGCGGCCATCAGGGCCGGACTGAAGCTGGTACCCGGGCGTGGCAGGGGGGCTCGACAGCGCCCCCTGGAACGGGATCCGAACACGTGTCCATAAATCAAACACGCTTGCATGTTATAATATGAAACTCGGTACACATATAGATCTCATCCGGCCGAACAACTTTCGTGCTCTAAGTTTTACGCCAGCCAAACAGGAAGTTGGCTATTTAGCGTTATTTGGAAACGCATGCTGTGGAATTTAATGTACTCCTCCTAGGGAATTCATCGATTCGCCTCCAAACTCGGTGTGCATGAAGTCAAGACATTGAGGATGCTAAATTGCGGACGGATTTTTGATATCTCGAACGGTTTGGCCGTGGCGAGGAAACAAATTTATGGCGAAAAAATGAAACAGGAAGTGTGTTATAACTTCTGCATACATTAACTGATCTTGATGAAACTTCAGCAGTGTGTTCGTTGTAAGAGGCCGATCGCACAGATGTGACTATTGTGAGTCAAAGTTATAGCGCCACCAACAGGCAGCAGGAAGTACATCACTTTCAAAATGCTTTGAAATCAGTGTCTTATTTTTACCCGATTTGCTTCAAACTTTATGTGTACAATGTAGACACACGGCAGATGTAAACCTGTGAAAGGATTATTGATATCTTAGATACTGTTGCCGTGGCAACGCATCAAACTTTAATATTCTTTTTTGATGCTTTTGAGACTCTTAACATACTTGAAATTGCATGAAACTCAACAGACACATCACATTTATTAGCCAGTAGACATGTGCAAAGTTTCAGAAACGGGGGTGGTGGAATGGCTCAGTAGCGCCACCTTTAGTCAAAAATGGGGGGTTTAGTTTTTCCTAGAATCACAAAACTTGGTATGTGTATTGTTCTCATCAAGACGGACAACTTTCTAATTTACATGAACCATCTCCGACCAACAGGAAGAGAGATATTTTGGTTTGAATGTGGATTTTCTGAAGAATTTTCTCTCCCTCTCTCTGTGTCTGTGTGTGTGTGAGGGGAGGGGGGGATTTGACTATTGCTTTTATATTGTTAATCAAGGTTTCAGGGGCTTTTGGGGTCCTTAACGTGCTCAAAAACTCTTGAAACTTTGCACACAGGTCAGAACCCACGGACATCAGGGCCGGGCTGAAGCTGGTACCCGGGCGTGGCTGGGGGGCTCAACAGCGCCCCCTTGAACGGGGTTCTAAAACTTGATCCATATATCAAACACGCTCGCATGAATTAATATGAAACTCGGTATTCATATAGATCTCATCGGGCCGAACAACTTTACCCCGGTCAAGTTTTACGCCAGCCCAACAGGAAGTCGGCTATTATGGGTTGTTTGGAAAACGCTTGCTGTGGAATGTGAAATACTCCTCCTAGAAAATTCACCGTGTCCCCTTCAAACTCGGTGTGCATGTAGTCAAGACTTTGAGGATGCTAAATTGCGGACGGATTTTTGATATCTCGAACGGTTTGGCTGTGGCGAGGAATCGAATTTATGGCGAGAAAAGAGAAACACGGAAGTGGAATAACTTCTGCATACATTAACTGATCTTGATGAAACTTCAGCAGTGTGTTCGTGGTAAGAGGCCGATCAGATGGATGTAGCTATTGTGAGTCAAAGTTATAGCGCCACCAACTGGCAGCAGGAAGTGTGTCACTTTCAACATGCTTTTGACAAAAGTGGGGGGGTTACTTTTAACTACAGTAAAGAAAAAATAGTTTGTATATTGTTCTCATCAAGCCGGACAACTTTCTAATTTACATTCAATAGCTCTGGCCATCAGGAAGTCAGATATTTTGGTCTGAATGTGAATTTTTTTGCAAAATCAGCCTCTGAATTTTTAGGCACTCCTCTTAAACTATTTATTTTATTCGTACCAAACTTTTTCAACATGATGAAACTACATTAAATATGCTAAATTGTGAATGGATAATAAATATCTCAAACGGTTTTGCTATGGCGAGGGATTAAAGTAAAAATCTTCTAAAAATGTAATTATATACCATTTATTTCTATATAAAAGTATACAAATATCACAACTAAACCCATTTTATTCTGTTTTTGCAATTCAAGAAGAATGAAAAAGTTAAAAACAGGCTATTTAGTGCTATTTGGTTCAACAAAAAAGCAAACATAGGGCTATACTGCCCTCTTGTGTCCAAAAGGACATCAAAATAGTATATAAAACTTTTTACCAGGTAGGCCAATATTGTATTTAAATATACATTTATTAGGTATATGTCTGAGGATATTTTCCCACCGGTTAATCGACGTGTGACACGAGTGGGTGCTTTTAAATCGCTAATATAATAGTGAAAGAAAAATAATGATAATGTTGCACACACAAATCACACACATGTGGGAAAGAATGATGCTTTTAAACAACACTAAACCGCCATTAGGTGTCGCCAGGCATCCATCTTAATAAGCGAGTCATTGATTCATTTGTTCAAACGATTCGTTCGAATGAGTCGATCATGATTAAGACAGATGTTTATGGATTGATCATTCAATCTTTGAGTCAACCGATTCGTTAAAAATGCTGAATCGTTCAGTTATGAGAAAACACGTGATGCGTGATGGTTCTGCCGTGATCTTTGTTTAACTATTTTCGCTGCTGAAACAGAACAAAAACAGTCAACATTGCATCTAAAATGTAAGTGACTTAATTGTAACTGTTTATTAACCTGTTGTATGAAATCTAGGGGTGGGAGAAAAAATTGATTCTTAGATGCATCGCGATGCGGACGTGGACGATTCTGAATCGATTCACAAATGTCAAAAAATCGATTCTCTAAAAAAATATTTTTCTAATAACGTAATATTGACGGAAGGCAAAAGGCGGAACTCTAAGCGGACGTGCGTGCAGTCTGTGGCGCGCACATAACAGAGAAGTTTCTTCTGCTCACCAAGGCTGCATTTATTTGATTAAAAATACAAACAAAAACAGTAATATTGTAAAATAGTATCCCAATTTAAAACAGCTGCTTTCTATTTTAATATATTTTAAACTGTTATTTATTCCTGTGATCAAAGCTGAGTTTTCAGCATCATTACTCCAGTCGTCACTGTCACTTGATCCTTTAGAAATTATTCTAATATGATGATTGATACTCAAGAAACATTCATTATTATTTTAAATGTCGAAAACAGTTGTTTACAGTCTTTGATGAATAGAAAGTTCAAAAGAACAGCATTTATCTGAAATCTAAAGCTTTTGTAACGTTAAACACTACCGCTCAAAAGTTTGTGGTTAGTAATAATTAAAATTTTATTTTTGGGGGAAAGAAATAAAATAAATCAGTACTTTTATTTATGAAGGATGAGTTAAACTGATCAACAGTTACAGTAAAGACATTTATAATGTTAAAAATATATATATTTGAAATATATGCTGTTCTTTTGAACTTTACATTCATCAAAGCATTTTGAAAAAAAAAATCTGTACACAACTGTTTTCAACATTGAAAATAATAATGAATATTTATTGAGCATCAATCATCATATTAGTATGATTTCTGAAGGATCATGTGACACTGAAGACTGGAGTAATGATGCTGAAAACTCAACTTTGATCACAGAAATGAATTACTATGTAAAATATTAAAAAAAAAAAACAGCTGTTTTAAATTGGAATAATATTTCACAATATTACTGTTTTTGTTTGTATTTTTAATCAATAAATGCAGCCTTGGTGAGCAGAAGAGACTTCTCCTAAAAACATTAAAAATCTTACTGACCCCAAACTTTTGAACAATAATATATATATATATATACATATATATGTATGTGTGTATGTATGTATGTATGTATGTATATATATATATATATATATATATATATATATATATATATATATATATATATATATATATATATATATATATATATAAATATAGCTGCGAGCAGCGATGGAGGGCCAAAGCCGGTGGCACCGCCATCCCCGGTGCCTTTAGGTAACTAAAGGCACCGGGGTGGCGGTGCCACCGGCTTGGGCCCGCAATCGCTGCTCGCAGCTATATTTATTATTATTGTTCTTCAAGGGTTCGGGGGCTTTTGGGGCCTTTAACGTGCTCAAAAACTCATGAAACTTTGCACGCAGGTCAGAACCCGCGGCCATTAGGGCCGGGCTGAAGCTGGTACCGGGGCGTGGCAGGGGGGCTCAACAGCGCCCCCTAGAACACAATCTTAAATCTTGGACACATACAAGAACGTATTAGTATGAAACTCGGTACACATATAGATCTCATCGGGCCGAACAACTTTCGCACTCTAAGTTATTAGCTCTGCCCAACAGGAAGTCAGCTATTATGGGTTGTTTGAAAAACGCATGCTGTGGAATTTAATGTACTCCTCCTAGGGAATTGATCCGATCCACACCAAACTCGGTCAGCATGAAGTCAAGACATTGAGGATGCTAAATTGCGGACGGATTTTTGATATCTCGAACGGTTTGGCCGTGGCGATGAAACGAATTTATAGCGAGAAAAGATAAAAAGGAAGTGTGTTATAACTTCTGCATACATTAACTGATCTTGATGAAACTTCCGCAGTGTGTTCGTTGTAAGAGGCCGATCACATGGATGTGACTATTGTGAGTCAAAGTTATAGCGCCACCAACTGGCAGCAGGAAGTGTGTCACTTTCAAAATGCTTTGAAATCACCCTCTTATTTTTACCCGATTTGCTTCAAACTTTATGTATATAATGTAAACACACGGCAGATGTAGACCTGTGAAAGGATTTTTGATATCTTTAATACTGTTGCCATGGCAACGCTTCAAACTTTAATATTCTTTTTTGATGCTTTTGAGACTCTTAACATACTTGAAATTGGATGAAACTCGACAGACACATCACATTTATTAGCCCGTAGACATGTGCAAAGTTTCAGAAACGGGCGTGGTGAGGGGCTCAGTAGCGCCACCTTTAGTCATAAATGGGGCGGTTAGTTTTATCAACAGCAACAAAACTTGGTATGTGTATTGTTCTCATCAAGACGGACAACTTTCTAATTGACATTAACCATCTCCGACCAACAGGAAGAGAGATATTTTGGTTTGAATGTGGATTTTCTGAAGAATTTTCTCTCCCTCTCTCTGTGTCTGTGTGTGTGTGAGGGGAGGGGGGGATTTGACTATTGCTTTTATATTGTTAATCAAGGTTTCAGGGGCTTTTGGGGTCCTTAACGTGCTCAAAAACTCTTGAAACTTTGCACACAGGTCACATCCCTCTTGTGTCCAAAAGGATATCAAAATAGTATATAAAACGTTTTACTAGGTAGGCCTATTGTATTTAAATATAAATTTATTAGGTATATGACTGTGAGGATATTTTCCCATCGGTTAAGCGACGTGTGAAACGAGCGGGTGCTTTTAAATCGCTAATATAAAAGTGAAAGTAAAAAAACGGACGTCCGCACGGACATTGATAATGGTGCACGTTGGAAAGAATGATACTTTTAAACATAACACTAAACCGCCATTAGGTGTCGCCAGGCGACCATCTTAATGAGCGAGTCATTGATTCATTCGTTCAAACGATTCATTCCAATGACTGAGTCATTCATGATTGAGACAGATGTTTATGGATTGACCATTGAATCTTTGAGTCAAGCGATTCGTTTCAAAATGCTGAATCATTCAGTAATGAGAAAACAAGTTGCTGTGATCTTTGTTTAACTATTTTTGCTGCTGAAACAAAACAAAAACAGTCAATATTGCATCTAAAATGTAAGTGACTTAATTGTAACTGTTTATTAACCTGTTGTATGAAATCAATGTCACAGTTTCAATTGTGATTGTATTCAGGAAATAGTTGCCTACTCGTCAAGTGAGGTTGCTTAACTCTATCATATGTTATAAAATATATAAAAACTCCATATTTGTAATTTTTATAGTCAGTATGTTGTTAACTGGGTTGCTTTTTTGTGTGCTGCGCTCATTTGTTTACAATTCTCCTGGAGAAGCAGCATGAGCCTCAGCAGTGCAACCTTGTTACCATTGATCAGTAATACATTTATTATTAACTGCTGATTGCAACTTAAAATGAATGTAATGAAATTAGAATAATCTCTCGTTTTAGTGATTCCCAAGTTATTTTTTTGTTATTGACGTTCTAATCAGGCTATACTTTGGTCGGGCAAGTAAAATTCTCTTTCAGGTAGGCCTATTGTATATATATTAGGGATGTGACTGTGATAAAATTTTCCCACCGGTTAATCGACATGTGACACCGCTGAGGGCTTTTAAATCGCTAACTATAGTATACTATATACTAGTAAAATACAGACGTCCGCACAGACATTGATAATGGTGCGGAGTAGAGCGAGCATTTTCAATGTATTCCTATGGATGTAGGAATTAACTAAAACATTTTATTTATGTTTTTGTGTCCACTGTTCAACCGCAACCGCGTCACACACACATTCCAGAATTGCAATCTTGACATTCATTATAGCCCTAATACAATATAATAATAAAAATAGTCAACCTAACATAAACGAATTACACTGCTCTGTTTAAATAGACAGTAGTACAATCTGTACCATTCACAGTAAGCAGAGCTCCACTGTGATGTTTCCAAGCACATTTTTGCGCGCGTGAAGAGGATGATTTTTTCCATCGATATTGGAACACGAGTGAAGTACAAAGCCTATAATAAAGAATAGTTTAGCATCCAAATACATCGCAAAAATTTAAACATTTTGATTCTAATGAGAGGGTTACGTGAGACCAACACTGCTTACTTTCGTTTTTATTTTTACATTAAATTTAAAGGATTTGTTGTGGAATATTTTGAGTGTATCATAAAATCAGAATAAGGTAATACAAGTAATATTTTCTGTCTTATAAATATATATATATATATATATATATATATATATATATATATATATATATATATATATATATATATATATAATATATATATAGCTGCGAGCAGCGATGGAGGGCCAAAGCCGGTGGCACCGCCATCCCCGGTGCCTTTAGGTAACTAAAGGCACCGGGGTGGCGGTGCCACCGGCTTGGGCCCGCAATCGCTGCTCGCAGCTATATTTTATTATTATTTTTTTTTCAACCTTTCGGGCACTTTTGGGGCCCTTAACGTGCTCGAAAACTCTTGAAACTTTGCACACGGGTCAGAACCCGCGGCCATTAGGGCCGAGCTGAAGCTGGGACACGGGCGTGGCAGGGAGGCTCGACAGCGCCCCCTGGAACGGGGTCCGAAAACTTGGTCCATAAATCAAACACACTTGCATGTAATAATATGAAACTCGGTACACATATAGATCTCATCGGGCCAAACAACTTTTGTACTTTTACTTTTTACGCCAGCCCAACAGGAAGTCGGCTATTATGGGTTGTTTGGAAACGCATGCTGTGGAATTTAATGTACTCCTCCTAGGGAATTCATCCATTCGCCTCCAAACTCAGTCAGCATGAAGTCAAGACATTGAGGATGCTAAATTGCGGACGGATTTTTGATATCTCGAACGGTTTGGCTGTGGCGAGGACACGAATTTATGGCGAATAATGGAAACAGGAAGTGTGTTATAACTTCTGCATACATTAACTGATCTTGATTAAACTTCAGCAGTGTGTTCGTTGTAAGAGGCCGATCACATGGATGTGACTATTGTGAGTCAAAGTTATAGCGCCACCAACTGGCAACAGGAAGTGTGTCCCTTTCAAAATGCTTTGAAATCACCCTCTTATTTTTACCCGATTTGCTTCAAACTTTATGTGTATAATGTAAACACACGACAGATGTAGACCTGTGAAAGGATTTTTGATATCTTTAATACTGTTGCCATGGCAACGCTTCAAACTTTAATATTCTTTTTTGATGCTTTTGAGACTCTTAACATACTTGAAATTGGATGAAACTCGACAGACACATCACATTTATTAGCCCGTAGACATGTGCAAAGTTTCAGAAACGGGCGTGGTGAGGGGCTCAGTAGCGCCACCTTTAGTCATAAGTGGGGGGGTTAGTTTTATCAACAGCAACAAAACTTGGTATGTGTATTGTTCTCATCAAGACGGACAACTTTCTAATTTACATGAACTATCTCTGACCAACAGGAAGAGAGATATTTTGTTTTGAATGTGGATTTTCTGAAGAATTTTCTCTCCCTCTCTCTGTGTCTCTGTGTGTGTGAGGGGAGGGGGGGATTTGACTATTGCTTTTATATTGTTAATCAAGGTTTCAGGGGCTTTTGGGGTCCTTAACGTGCTCAAAAACTCTTGAAACTTTGCACACAAGTCGGAACCCCCTGCCATCAGGGACGGGCTGAAGCTGGTACCCGGGCGTGGCAGGGGGGCTCAACAGCGCCCCCTTGAACGGGGTCCCAAAACTTGGTCCATAGATCAAACACGCTTGCATTAATTAATATGAAACTCGGTACACATATAGATCTCATCGGGCCGAACAACTTTCCCCTGGTCAAGTTTTACGCCAGCCCAACAGGAAGTCGGCTATTATGGGTTGTTTGGAAAACGCTTGCTGTGGAATGCGAAGTACTCCTCCTAGAGAATTCATCCAATCCCCACCAAACTCGGTGTGCATGAAGTCAAGACATTGAGGATTCTAAATTGCGGACGGATTTTTGATATCTCGAACGGTTTGGCCGTGGCGAGGAAATGAATTTATGGCGAGAAAAGAGAAACACGAAGTGGTATAACTTCTGCATACATTAACTGATCTTGATGAAACTTCACCAGTGTGTTCGTGGTAAGAGGCCGATCAGATGGATGTAACTATTGTGAGTCAAAGTTATAGCGCCACCAACTGGCAGCAGGAAGTGTGTCACTTTCAAAATGCTTTTGACAAAAGTGTGGGGGTTAGTTTTATCCACAGTTACAAAAATCAATACGTACATTGGTCCCATCGAGCCGGACAACTTTCTAATATACAGTTATTAGCTTCGACCAATAGGAAGTCAGATATTTTGGTTTGAATGTGGATTTATTTGCAAATTCAGCCTCTGCTTTTTACCCACTCCTGCTAAGTGTTTTTTATTTTATTCACACCAAACTTTTTTAACACTATGAAAATACATTAAAGATGCTAAATTGTGAACGGATATTAAATATTTAAAACGGTTTTGACATGGCGAGGGATTAAAATAATATCAAAAAAGGAATCAGAAAACATCTCATATCTTCTTAAAATTTAATTATACACCATTTATTTTTATATAAAATTATACAAATATCAGAACTAAACCGAAACAGAACTAGTTTTGGGTTTATTCAGTTTTTTTCAATTCAAGAATTATGTACAAGTTTAAAATCAGCCAGAATGCGCTATTTAGTAAAAAAAAAAGGGCTCATACATAGGGCTATACTGCCCTCTTGTGTTCAAAATCAGGTAGGCCCATTGTATATTGTATTTATATATACATATAATAGCGATGTGACTGAGAATTTTTTCCCACTGGTTAATCGATGTGTGACACCGCGGCGGGGGCTTTTAAATCGCTAACTTAAAGGGATACTCCACTTTAAATTGAAAATTCTGTCATCATATACTCACCCTCATGTTGTTTCAATCCTTTATTAATTTCTTTCTTCTGCTGAACAGAAAGGAAGATATTTAGAAGAATGTCAGTAACCAGACAGTTTCTGGTCTCATTGACTTCCATAGTATACATTTTTTTCCTACTATGGAAGTCAATGGGATCAGAAACTGTCTGGTTACTGACATTCTCCTAAATATCTTTCTTTCTGTTCAGCAGAAAAAAGAAATTCATAAAGGATTAAAACAACATGAGGATGAGTATATGATGACAGAATTTTCATTTTAAAGTGGAGTATCCCTTTAAAAGCGAAAGTGCTGTACATCATACTTTCTCCCGCATTGATTACTTTCTTGTTGATAACAAATTGCTTCCATTGATTAGCTCATGTATCTATAATACTATTGTTATTTCAGACCATGCTGCTGTTACATTTGACCTCGCTTTACCAAGCCTTTCAATGTCCCGGTCTCCTTGGCGTTTTAACTCTCTGCTTCTCAATGATTCTAATTTTATTTCTGTCATTAATGATCGTATTGACCTTTTTATCTCCACAAATATTTCCCCTGGTGTTTCAGCTAAGACAATTTGGGAGGCATGTAAGGCTTATTTAAGGGGAGAAATAATTTCATACTCGGCCTATAAGAGAAAAATAAACAATGAAAGGAGAGCTAATCTTTTGAATACTTTGGCAGACCTTCAGTCTAATTGTGTTAATTCTACAAACTCAGATGACTTTGTTAAATTTCTGACAACAAAGACAGAGTTTGACTTACTTACTACAAATGAGGCGACTGAAGCTCTACATAAGACTCATTGCAATTATTATGAATTCGGTGATAAATCAAGCAAATTGCTTGCCCATCAGTTGCGTCAGTCTGCTGCTTCACATCTCATTACTCAAATTTCCACCTCTGCTGGGTCTTCAGTTAATCCACTGACTATTAATAATGAGTTTAGGAATTTTTATTCCTCGTTATATACTTCGGAAAGCATAGCTGAAGTAGGCCAATTCGATAATTTTTTCAATTCCTTCAATATGCCTTGCATTGATCCTGATATCTCCTCAAATTTGATAGGCCCTCTTACATTGAACGAAATTAAGTCTGCTCTTAGTCTAATGCAGAATGGCAAATGCCCAGGGCCGGATGGCTTCCCTGCTGAATTTTTCAAGACATTTTCTGACAAATTATCACCTCTTTTACTTAACATGTTCAATGAGTCTTACAGCTCAGGTATTCTCCCTCATTCCTTACGGCAGGCTATCATTTCTCTTATTCTCAAAAAAGATAAAGATCCTTCTCAGTGCAGCAACTATCGCCCGATCTCCTTACTTTGTTCAGATGTGAAATTATTAGCTAAAGTCCTAGCAAGACGCCTGGAGGTGGTCCTTCCAACTTTAATTTCTACTGACCAAACAGGCTTTATTAAAAACAGACATTCTTTTCATAATATTAGACGCCTTTTTAATATTCTTTATTCTTCTACTTTAAATGAAACACCAGAGTTAGTTATTTCCATGGATGCTGAGAAGGCGTTTGATAGAGTCGAGTGGCACTATTTGTTTTATACACTGAAGAAATTTGGCTTTCCTGATCAGTTTATATATTGGATTAGGCTTTTATATACATCTCCCTTGGCCTGTGTTCGAACTAATAATAACTATTCTGAGTATTTCTCCCTCGGTCGTGGGACTAGACAAGGTTGCCCGCTTTCTCCCCTTTTGTTTGCAATAGCCATTGAGCCTTTGGCAATTGCTCTAAGATCCAGTGCGATGGCTGGCATTCAAAGGGGAGGATTGGAGCATAAGCTATCTCTGTACGCAGATGATCTTCTCTTATATGTCTCTGAGCCTGGTACTTCCATTCCTTTGGTGCTTGATTTGCTAATGGATTTTGGCCTAATCTCAGGCTATAAGTTAAATTTGAGTAAAAGTGAATTAATGCCCATTAACACAGCTGCCTTGAATTATCCATTAGCATCCCTACCTTTTAGATCTTCCTTAAGTTTTAGATATTTGGGCATAAATGTGACAAGAAACTTTTCAGACTTATTTGACCACAATTTTGTTCCACTGCTTAATCGTCTATCTCAGGATTTTAATCGTTGGTCTCTCCTTCCTTTATCCCTGATCGGTAGGGTTAATTGTATTAAGATGAGCGTGCTCCCTAAATTTTTATATTTATTTCAGTGTATTCCTATCTTTATTCCAAAGTCTTTTTTTGTTACACTCGACAGCTCTATTTCTAGTTTTCTTTGGAATAAAAAGACCCCAAAGATTCGAAAAGGCATTCTGCAGAAGACAAAACAATTAGGTGGTCTAGCTCTTCCTAATTTTCTAATATATTACTGGGCAGCAAATATACGCACCACTCTTTACTGGTTCCAACCAAGCAACTCCGTCAACAACCGTGCTTACACCTCTTGGAGAGATCTTGGGTTGGTTTCTGTTGCTGACCTTTACATCGATGGTGTTTTTGCCTCTTTTGAACAGTTGACTTCTCAGTTTAATATTTCCAAAAAACATTTTTTCAGATATTTACAAATTCGAGACTTTGTACGAAAAAAAATGGTCAACTTTCCAAATGCACCTCTCCCTTCAGATTTAGACACCATTCTGGGTGTGGATCCTTGTACTAAAGGGTCAATTTGTAAACTAGTGAATATAATTGTTTATTTGCAATTTTCCTCTGATGATTTACGCCTTGTCTGGTCCCAAGACATCGGTACTGAGATTAACGAGGAGACATGGAGGGCAGTCCTGAACAGGGTTTACTCCTCTTCCCTCTGCGCACGTCATAGGCTCATACAGTGCAAGGTGGTTCATAGAGCCCACTGGTCGAAGACCAGGTTAGCACGCATTAACCCGTCTATTGACTCGGAGTGTGACAGGTGTCATTCTAGTTCAGGCACTTTAATTCACATGTTCTGGTCCTGCCCTGCTCTGTCTTCCTTTTGGAGACAAATTTTTGTCTCATTGTCAGCCATTACCTCGGCGGATATCCCACTCTGCCCAGTTACAGCTTTATTTGGGGTTCTCCCGCCTGGCCATTCTTTGCCTTCTCACTTTTCAGATTTTGCAGCCTTTCTGACTCTTTTAGCTAGGCGTTTAATTCTATTGAATTGGAAAAGCCCTCACCCTCCATCTTACACTCGTTGGATAAGAGATGTTCTTTATTTTATGAAACTGGAGAAAATTAGGTACTCTCTTCACCGACCTAGCACCATTTTCATCAAGCTTTGGCAACCCATGTGTGAACATATCAAAACTCTCCAGCTTGACCCTGCTCTTTGTGTGTGATCCCCTTATCTCCCCCCACATCTGTCACCAATCTAGATGTTGATACAAATTTTGTATTGCCTGGCCAATACACTGCTATGTTTACTGTTACTGTATGTGATTGTACTTTGTTTATTTATTTTTTGAGGGGAAAATAATCCTTAGTGCATCTTCTCTCTGTAATGGTTTGTGTATTGTCATCTTCCCCTGTTTCTGTAAAAAAAATTTTTTTTTTTTTGTAATGGTTTAAAGTGTATAAATAAATCATAAAAAAAAAAAAAAAAAGCGAAAGTGAAATACGGACGTCCAGTAGGAATGAACTAAAAAACAATTCACTCTGTTCTGCTCGTTCCTCGCTGTAGACGCGTTATTGCCCATGCAGCCGTGAGCATTTTAGTTTCATTTAAAAAATAACGCCATTTCGGGGGTGGGATTGCTTGAATGTTTTTTTACAAAAGCACAATGTTGTGTTTTATTGCGAGTGTACATAAATATAAGTAAACACAGTGCAGTTTAAATGATGTCCTGTATGAACAAACCGACGGAGTAGCCTATGTTTTTATGTTTCCACTGTTCGATCGTGCCCACGCCTCACACACACACACACACACACACACACACACACACACACACACACACACACACACACACACACACACACACACACACACACACACTGTGCATTCCAGCATTGCAATCTTGACATCGCAGCCGGTTCATTACAGCCGTAATAAAATATAATAATAAATATAAATAGTCAACCTATTTGCAGCAAATGATAGTAGATTTTAGATCAATATATTTGTTTTCCTTACAATTTTAATTAACACTAACTTTATTCTCATCTGAATTATAAATAATTTATTTCCGTATAAAATAATACTACCATTAAAAAATACATTTTATTGTCTTTTTTAATCAATGGAGAATGTGTGACTTAAAAATACACAGATTAGTGCTCGGTTTGAGGACAAGAAATGAAAACCAATGCAATATGATGAATGTCCAAAAACGTTCGCTCTTCTCTGCCCATTCCTCGCCTCGCCATATATATATATATTTATTTATTTATTTTTTGTTACATATATATAATGTGTATATATATATATATATATATATTTTTTTTTTACATTTATATATATATATATATATATATATATATATATATATATATATATATATATATATATATATATATATATATATAAATATAGCTGCGAGCAGCGATGGAGGGCCCAAGGCGGTGACACCGCCACCCCGGTGGCTTTAGTGTAACTAAAGGCACCAGGGTGGCGGTGCCACCGGCTTGGGCCCGCAATCGCTGCTCGCAGCTATATTTATATATATATATATATATATATATATATATATATATATATATATATATTTAGGGCCCAAGCCCTGAAAGGGCGAAGGCCCTATTGTTTTCGTTAGGATTATTATTAGGGCCCGAGCACCGATGGTGTGAGGACCCTCTTGGAATTGCTCTGTTTATTATTATTATTAGGGCCCAAGCCCTGAAAGGGCGCAGAGCCCTATTGTTTTCGTTAGGATTATTAGGGCCCAAGCCCTGAAAGGGCGAAGGCCCTATTGTTTCCGGTAGGATTATTTATTATTATTATTATTATTATTTTGTCAACCTTTCGGGCACTTTTGGGGCTCTTAACATGCTCGAAAACTCTTGAAATTTTGCACACACGTCAGAACCCGCGGCCATCAGGGCCGGACTGAAGCTGGTACCCGGGCGTGGCAGGGGGGCTCGACAGCGCCCCCTGGAACGGGATCCGAACACGTGTCCATAAATCAAACACGCTTGCATGTAATAATATGAAACTCGGTACACATATAGATCTCATCCGGCCGAACAACTTTCGTGCTCTAAGTTTTACGCCAGCCAAACAGGAAGTTGGCTATTTAGCGTTGTTTGGAAACGCATGCTGTGGAATTTAATGTACTCCTCCTAGGGAATTCATCGATTCGCCTCCAAACTCGGTGTGCATGAAGTCAAGACATTGAGGATGCTAAATTGCGGACGGATTTTTGATATCTCGAACGGTTTGGCCGTGGCGAGGAAACAAATTTATGGCGAAAAAATGAAACAGGAAGTGTGTTATAACTTCTGCATACATTAACTGATCTTGATGAAACTTCAGCAGTGTGTTCGTTGTAAGAGGCCGACCGCACAGATGTGACTATTGTGAGTCAAAGTTATAGCGCCACCAACAGGCAGCAGGAAGTACATCACTTTCAAAATGCTTTGAAATCAGTGTCTTATTTTTACCCGATTTGCTTCAAACTTTATGTGTACAATGTAGACACACGGCAGATGTAAACCTGTGAAAGGATTATTGATATCTTAGATACTGTTGCCGTGGCAACGCATCAAACTTTAATATTCTTTTTTGATGCTTTTGAGACTCTTAACATACTTGAAATTGCATAAAACTCAACAGACACATCACATTTATTAGCCAGTAGACATGTGCAAAGTTTCAGAAACGGGGGTGGTGGAATGGCTCAGTAGCGCCACCTTTAGTCAAAAATGGGGGTTTAGTTTTTCCTAGAATCACAAAACTTGGTATGTGTATTGTTCTCATCAAGACGGACAACTTTCTAATTTACATGAACCATCTCCGACCAACAGGAAGAGAGATATTTTGGTTTGAATGTGGATTTTCTGAAGAATTTTCTCTCCTTCTCTCTGTGTCTGTGTGTGTGTGAGGGGAGGGGGGGATTTGACTATTGCTTTTATATTGTTAATCAAGGTTTCAGGGGCTTTTGGGGTCCTTAACGTGCTCAAAAACTCTTGAAACTTTGCACACAGGTCAGAACCCACGGCTATCAGGGCCGGGCTGAAGCTGGTACCCGGGCGTGGCTGGGGGGCTCAACAGCGCCCCCTTGAACGGGGTTCTAAAACTTGATCCATATATCAAACACGCTCGCATGAATTAATATGAAACTCGGTACACATATAGATCTCATCGGGCCGAACAACTTTACCCCGGTCAAGTTTTACGCCAGCCCAACAGGAAGTCGGCTATTATGGGTTGTTTGGAAAACGCTTGCTGTGGAATGTGAAATACTCCTCCTAGAAAATTCACCGTGTCCCCTTCAAACTCGGTGTGCATGTAGTCAAGACTTTGAGGATGCTAAATTGCGGACGGATTTTTGATATCTCGAACGGTTTGGCTGTGGCGAGGAATCGAATTTATGGCGAGAAAAGAGAAACACGGAAGTGGAATAACTTCTGCATACATTAACTAATCTTGATGAAACTTCAGCAGTGTGTTCGTGGTAAGAGGCCGATCAGATGGATGTAGCTATTGTGAGTCAAAGTTATAGCGCCACCAACTGGCAACAGGAAGTGTGTCACTTTCAACATGCTTTAGACAAAAGTGGGGGGGTTAGTTTTAACTACAGTAAAGAAAAAATAGTTTTTATATTGTTCTCATCAAGCCGGACAACTTTCTAATTTACATTCAATAGCTCTGGCCATCAGGAAGTCAGATATTTTGGTCTGAATGTGAATTTTTTTGCAAAATCAGCCTCTGAATTTTTAGCCACTCCTCTTAAACTATTTATTTTATTCGTACCAAACTTTTTCAACATGATGAAACTACATTAAATATGCTAAGTTGTGAATGGATAATAAATATCTCAAACGGTTTTGCTATGGCGAGGGAGTAATGTCCAAAAAGGAAACACTAAAAATCTTCTAAAAATGTAATTATATACCATTTATTTCTATATAAAAGTATACAAATATCACAACTAAACCCATTTTATTCTGTTTTTGCAATTCAAGAAGAATGAAAAAGTTAAAAACAGGCTATTTAGTGCTATTTGGTTCAACAAAAAAGCAAACATAGGGCTATACTGCCCTCTTGTGTCCAAAAGGACATCAAAATAGTATATAAAACTTTTTACCAGGTAGGCCAATATTGTATTTAAATATACATTTATTAGGTATGTGTCTGAGGATATTTTCCCACCGGTTAATCGACGTGTGACACGAGTGGGTGCTTTTAAATCGCTAATATAAAAGTGAAAGTAAAAAAACGGACGTCCGCACGGACATTGATAATGGTGCACGTTGGAAAGAATGATACTTTTAAACATAACACTAAACCGCCATTAGGTGTCGCCAGGCGACCATCTTAATGAGCGAGTCATTGATTCATTCGTTCAAATGATTCGTTCCAATGACTGAGTCATTCATGATTGAGACAGATGTTTATGGATTGACCATTGAATCTTTGAGTCAAGCGATTCGTTTCAAAATGCTGAATCATTCAGTAATGAGAAAA
>NC_140224.1:17116938-17119438 GCF_951802725.1 Rutilus rutilus
AGCCAAAACATCGCATTGATCTCGCGAGACAATAATGCCTTCAGAAATAAGGGTAAAAGTAGGTCTGTGTTTATTTTTTTTCCACTTTTCTTTTTTAGAAGGGCCTGAAAGACTATAATACAGCAGTAGGTATCAAATGTAATACAAGGTTATGACTCCTTTAAAAAATAGCGCCATTTCGGGGGTGGGATTGCTTGAATGTTTTTTTACAAAAGCACAATGTTGTGTTTTATTGCGAGTGTACATAAATATAAGTAAACACAGTGCAGTTTAAATGATGTCCTGTATGAACAAACCGACGGAGTAGCCTATGTTTTTATGTTTCCACTGTTCGATCGCGTACACGCCTCACACACACACACTGTGCATTCCAGCATTGCAATCTTGACATCGCAGCCGGTTCATTACAGCCGTAATAAAATATAATAATAAATATAAATAGTCAACCTATTTGCAGCAAATGATAGTAGATTTTAGATCAATATATTTGTTTTCCTTACAATTTTAATTAACACTAACTTTATTCTCATCTGAATTATAAATAATTTATTTCTGTATAAAATAATACTACCATTAAAAAATACATTTGATTGTCTTTTTTAATCAATGGAGAATGTGTGACTTAAAAATAAACAGATTAGTGCTCGGTTTGAGGACAAGAAATGAAAACCAATGCAATATGATGAATGTCCAAAAACGTTCGCTCTTCTCTGCCCGTTCCTCGCCTCGCTATATATATATATATATATATATATATATTTATTTTTTGTTACATATATAATGTATATATATATATATTTATTTTTTTTGTTACATTTTTATATATATATATATATATATATATAAATATAGCTGCGAGCAGCGATGGAGGGCCCAAGCCGGTGACACCGCCACCCCGGCGGCTTTAGTGTAACTAAAGGCACCAGGGTGGCGGTGCCACCGGCTTGGGCCCGCAATCGCTGCTCGCAGCTATATTTATTATTATTATTATTATTTTGTCAACCTTTCGGGCACTTTTGGGGCCCTTAACATGCTCGAAAACTCTTGAAACTTTGCACACAGGTCAGAACCCGCGACCATCAGGGCCGGGCTGAAGCTGGTACCCGGGCGTGGCAGGGGGGCTCGACAGCGCCCCCTGGAACGGGATCCGAACACGTGTCCATAAATCAAACACGCTTGCATGTTATAATATGAAACTCGGTACACATGTAGATCTCATCGGACCGAACAACTTTCGTGCTCTAAGTTTTACGCCAGCCCAACAGGAAGTCGGCTATTATGGGTTGTTTGGAAACGCATGGTCTGGTATTTGAAACACTTCTCCTAGGGAATTCACCCGATCGCCACCAAACTCGGTGGGAATGAAGTCAAGACATTGAGGATGCTAAATTGCGGACGGATTTTTGATATCTCAAACGGTTTGGCCGTGGCGAGGAAACGAATTTATGGCGAATAATGGAAACAGGAAGTGTGTTAGAACTTCTGCATACATTAACTGATCTTGATGAAACTTCAGCAGTGTGTTCGTGGTAAGAGGCCGATCACATGGATGTGACTATTGTGAGTCAAAGTTATAGCGCCACCAACTGGCAGCAGGAATATGTCACTTTCAAAATGCTTTGAAATCACCCTCTTATTTTTACCCGATTTGCTTCAGACTTTAGGTGTACAATGTAGACACACGGCAGATGTAGACCTGTGTAAGGATTATTTATATCTTAGATACTGTTGCCGTGGCAACGCATCAAACTTTAATATTCTTTTTTGATGCTTTTGAGACTCTTAACATACTTGAAATTGCATGAAACTCGACAGACACATCACATTTATTAGCCAGTAGACATGTGCAAAGTTTCAGAAACGGGCGTGGTGAGGGGCTCAGTAGCGCCACCTTTAGTCAAAAATGGGGGCTTAGTTTTACATAGAGTCACTAAACTCGCTATGTATATTGTTCTCATTAAACCGGACAACTTTCTAATTCACACTTATTAGCTGAGAGCAACAGGAAGTCAGATATTTTGGTTTGAATGTGATTTTTTGGAGAATTTTCTCTCTCTCTCTCTCTGTCTCTGTGTGTGTGAGGGGTGGGAGGGAATTTCCAATTGATTTCAGTGTGTTTCAAGGTTTCAGGGGCTTTTGGGGCCCTTAACGTGCTCGAAAACTCTTGAAACTTTGCACACAGGTCAGAACCTGCGGCCATCAGGGCCGGGCTGAAGCTGGTACCCGGGCGTGGCAGCGGGGCTCAACAGCGCCCCCTGGAACGGGATCCGAACACTTGTCCATAAATCAAACACACTTGCATGTAATGATATGAAACTCGGTACACATATAGATCTCATCGGGCCGAACAACTTTCGTGCTCTAAGTTTTACGCCAGCCAAACAGGAAGTTGGCTATTTAGCGTTGTTTGGAAACGCATGCTGTGGAATTTAATGTACTCCTCCTAGGGAATTCATCGATTCGCCTCCAAACTCGGTGTGCATGAAGTCAAGACATTGAG
>NC_140224.1:17124438-17206938 GCF_951802725.1 Rutilus rutilus
GCACACACAAATCACACACATGTGGGAAAGAATAAACAACACTAAACCGCCATTAGGTGTCGCCAGGCATCCATCTTAATAAGCGAGTCATTGATTCATTCGTTCAAACGATTCGTTCGAATGAGTCAATCATGATTAAGACAGATGTTTATGGATTGATCATTCAATCTTTGAGTCAACCGATTCGTTAAAAATGCTGAATCGTTCAGTTATGAGAAAACACGTGATAAGTGATGGTTCTGCCGTGATCTTTGAGAACTATTTTCGCTGCTGAAACAGAACAAAAACAGTCAACATTGCATCTAAAATGTAAGTGACTTAATTGTAACTGTTTATTTGTATGAAATCTAGGGGTGGGAGAAAAAAATTATTCTTAGATGCATCGCGATGCGGACGTGGACGATTCTGAATCGATTCACAAATGTCAAAAAATCGATTCTCTAAAAAAATATTTTTCTAATAACGTAATATTGACGGAAGGCAAAAGGCGGAACTCTAAGCGGACGTGCGTGCAGTCTGTGGCGCGCACATAACAGAGAAGTTTCTTCTGCTCACCAAGGCTGCATATATTTGATTAAAAATACAAACAAAAACAGTAATATTGTAAAATATTATTCCAATTTAAAACAGCTGCTTTCTATTTTAATATATTTTAAACTGTTATTTATTCCTGTGATCAAAGCTGAGTTTTCAGCATCATTACTCCAGTCGTCACTGTCACATGATCCTTCAGAAATTATTCTAATATGATGATTGATACTCAAGAAACATTCATTATTATTTTAAATGTCGAAAACAGTTGTGTACAGTCTTTGATGAATAGAAAGTTCAAAAGAACAGCATTTATCTGAAATCTAAAGCTTTTGTAACGTTAAACACTACCGCTCAAAAGTTTTGGGTTAGTAATAATTAAAATGTTATTTTTGGGGTAAATAAATAAAATAAATCAGTACTTTTATTTATGAAGGATGTGATCAACAGTTACAGTAAAGACATTTATAATGTTAAAAAAATATATATTTGAAATATATGCTGTTCTTTTGAACTAACATTCATCAAAGCATTTTGAAAAAAAAAAATCTGTACACAACTGTTTTCAACATTGAAAATAATAATGAATATTTATTGAGCATCAATCATATTAGTATGATTTCTGAAGGATCATGTGACACTGAAGACTGGAGTAATGATGCTGAAAACTCAACTTTGATCACAGAAATGAATTACTATGTAAAATATTTAAAAATTGAAAACAGCTGTTTTAAATTGGAATAATATTTCACAATATTACTGTTTTTGTTTGTATTTTTAATCAATAAATGCAGGCTTGGTGAGCAGAAGAGACTTCTCCTAAAAACATTAAAAATCTTACTGACCCCAAACTTTTGAACAATAATATATATATATATATATATATATATATATATATATATATATATACATATATATGTATGTGTGTGTATGTATGTATATATATATATATATATATATATATATATATATATATATATATATATATATATATATATATATATAAATATAGCTGCGAGCAGCGATGGAGGGCCCAAGCCGGCGGTACCGCCACCCCGGTGCCTTTAGGTAACTAAAGGCACCGGGGTTGCGGTGCCACCGGCTTGGGCCCGTAATCGCTGCTCGCAGCTATATTTATTATTATTATTATTGTTCTTCAAGGGTTCGGGGGCTTTTGGGGCCTTTAACGTGCTCAAAAACTCATGAAACTTTGCACGCAGGTCAGAACCCGCGGCCATTAGGGCCGGGCTGAAGCTGGTACCCGGGCGTGGCAGGGGGGCTCAACAGCGCCCCCTAGAACACAATCTTAAATCTTGGACACATACAAGAACGTATTAGTATGAAACTCGGTACACATATAGATCTCATCGGGCCGAACAACTTTCGCGCTCTAAGTTATTAGCTCTGCCCAACAGGAAGTCAGCTATTATGGGTTGTTTGAAAAACGCATGCTGTGGAATTTAATGTACTCCTCCTAGGGAATTGATCCGATCCACACCAAACTCGGTCAGCATGAAGTCAAGATATTGAGGATGCTAAATTGCGGACGGATTTTTGATATCTCGAACGGTTTGGCCGTGGCGATGAAACGAATTTATAGCGAGAAAAGATAAACAGGAAGTGTGTTATAACTTCTGCATACATTAACTGATCTTGATGAAACTTCCGCAGTGTGTTCGTTGTAAGAGGCCGATCACATGGATGTGACTATTGTGAGTCAAAGTTATAGCGCCACCAACTGGCAGCAGGAAGTGTGTCACTTTCAAAATGCTTTGAAATCACCCTCTTATTTTTACCCGATTTGCTTCAAACTTTATGTGTATAATATAGACACACGGCAGATGTAGACCTGTGAAAGGTTTATTGATATCTTAAATACTGTTGCCGTGGCAACGCATCAAACTTTAATATTCTTTTCAGATGCTTTTGAGACTCTTAACATACTTGAAATTGGATGAAACTCGACAGACACATCACATTTATTAGCCGGTAGACATGTGCAAAGTTTCAGAAACGGGCGTGGTGAGGGGCTCAGTAGCGCCACCTTTAGTCAAAAATGGGGGCTTAGTTTTAAGTAGAGTCACAAAAATCGTTATGTATATTGTTCTCATCAAGCCGGACAACTTTCTAATTTATAGTCATAAGCTGTGACCAACAGGAAGTGAGATATTTTGGTTTGAATGTGATTTTTTGTAGAATTCTCTCCCTCTCTCTCTCTCTCTGCCTCTGCGTCTCTGTGTGTGTGAGGGGTGGGGGGATTTGTCTTTTGAGTGAGATTTGTTTAAAATTCCTGTTTTTCAAGGTTTCAGGGGCTTTTGGGGCCTTTAACGTGCTCGAAAACTCTTGAAACTTTGCACACAGGTCAGAACCCTCGGCCATCAGGGCTGGGCTGAAGCTGGTACCCGGGTGTGGCAGGGGGGCTCAACAGCGCCCCCTGGAATGGGATCCGAACACTTGTCCATAAATCAAACACACTTGCATGTAATGATATGAAACTCGGTACACATATAGATCACATCGGGCTGAACAACTTTCGTGCTCTAAGTTTTATGCCAGCCCAACAGGAAGTCGGCAATTATGGGTTGTTTGGAGAACGCTTGCTGTGGAATGCGAAGTACTCCTCCTAGAGAATTCATCCAATCCCCACCAAACTCGGTGTGCATGAAGTCAAGACATTGAGGATTCTAAATTGCGGACGGATTTTTGATATCTCGAACGGTTTGGCCGTGGCGAGGAAACGAATTTATGGCGAGAAAAGAGAAACACGAAGTGGTATAACTTCTGCATACATTAACGGATCTTGATGAAACTTCACCAGTGTGTTCGTGGTAAGAGGCCGATCAGATGGATGTAACTATTGTGAGTCAAAGTTATAGCGCCACCAACTGGCAGCAGGAAGTGTGTCACTTTCAAAATGCTTTTGACAAAAGTGGGGGGGTTAGTTTTACCCACAGTTTTAAAAATCAGTACGTACATTGGTCTCATCGAGCCGGACAACTTTCTAATATACAGTTATTAGCTTCGACCAATAGGAAGTCAGATATTTTGGTTTGAATGTGGATTTATTTGCAAATTCAGCCTCTGCTTTTTACCCACTCCTGCTAAGTGTTTTTTTTTTTATTCACACCAAACTTTTTTAACACGATGAAAATACATTAAACATGCTAAATTGTGAACGGATATTAAATATTTCAAACGGTTTTGACATGGCGAGGGATTAAAATAATGTCAAAAAAGGAATCAGAAAACATCTCATATATTCTTAAAATTTAATTATACACCATTTATTTTTATATAAAATTATACAAATATTAGAACTAAACCTATTTTATTCTGTTTTTGCAATTCAAAAAGTATGAAAAAGTTAAAAACAGGCTATTTAGTGCTATTTGTTTCAACAAAAAAGCAAACATAGGGCTATACTGCCCTCTTGTGTCCAAAAGGATATCAAAATAGTATATAAAACGTTTTACTAGGTAGGCCTATTGTATTTAAATATAAATTTATTAGGTATATGACTGTGAGGATATTTTCCCATCGGTTAAACGACGTGTGACACGAGCGGGTGCTTTTAAATCGCTAATATAAAAGTGAAAGTAAAAAAACGGACGTCCGCACGGACATTGATAATGGTGCACGTTGGAAAGAATGATACTTTTAAACATAACACTAAACCGCCATTAGGTGTCGCCAGGCGACCATCTTAATGAGCGAGTCATTGATTCATTCGTTCAAACGATTCATTCCAATGACTGAGTCATTCATGATTGAGACAGATGTTTATGGATTGACCATTGAATCTTTGAGTCAAGCGATTCGTTTCAAAATGCTGAATCATTCAGTAATGAGAAAACAAGTTGCTGTGATCTTTGTTTAACTATTTTTGCTGCTGAAACAGAACAAAAACAGTCAATATTGCATCTAAAATGTAAGTGACTTAATTGTAACTGTTTATTAACCTGTTGTATGAAATCAATGTCACAGTTTCAATCGTGATTGTATTCAGGAAATAGTTGCCTACTCGTCAAGTGAGGTTGCTTAACTCTATCATATGTTATAAAATATATAAAAACTCCATATTTGTAATTTTTATAGTCAGTATGTTGTTAACTGGGTTGCTTTTTTGTGTGCTGCGCTCATTTGTTTACAATTCTCCTGGAGAAGCAGCATGAGCCTCAGCAGTGCAACCTTGTTACCATTGATCAGTAATACATTTATTATTAACTGCTGATTGCAACTTAAAATGAATGTAATGAAATTAGAATAATCTCTCGTTTTAGTGATTCCCAAGTTATTTTTTTTGTTATTGACGTTCTAATCAGGCTATACTCTGGTCGGGCAAGTAAAATTCTCTTTCAGGTAGGCCTATTGTATTTATATATAAATATATTAGGGATGTGACTGTGATACAATTTTCCCACCGGTTAATCGACGTGTGACACCGCTGAGCGCTTTTAAATCGCTAACTATAGTATACTATATACTAGTAAAATACAGACGTCCGCACAGACATTGATAATGGTGCGGAGTAGAGCGAGCATTTTCAATTTATTCCTATGGATGTAGGAATTAACTAAAACATTTTATTTATGTTTTTGTGTCCACTTTTCAACCGCAACCGCGTCACACACACACACACATTCCAGAATTGCAATCTTGACATCGCAGCCTGTTCATTATAGCCCTAATACAATATAATAATAAAAATAGTCAACCTAACATAAACGAATTACACTGCTCTGTTTAAATAGTCAGTAGTACAATTTGTACCATTTACAGTAAGCAGAGCTCCACTGTGATGTTTCCAAGCACATTTTTGCGCGCGTGAAGAGGATGATTTTTTCCATCGATATTGGAACACGAGTGAAGTACAAAGCCTATAATAAAGAATAGTTTAGCATCCAAATACATCGCAAATATTGAAACATTTTGATTCTAATGAGAGGGTTACGTGAGACCAACACTGCTTACTTTCGTTTTTATTTTTACATTAAATTTAAAGGATTTGTTGTGGAATATTTTGAGTATCATAAAATCAGAATAAGGTAAGACAAGTAATATTTTCTGTCATATATATATATATATATATATATATATATATATATATATATATATATATATGTATATGTATATGTGTGTGTGTGTGTGTGTGTGTGTATACATATATAGATAGATAGATAGATAGATAGATAGATAGATAGATAGATAGATAGATAGATAGATAGATAGATAGATAGATAGATAGATACCGTAAATCCTCTAATAGTGGCCTGTATTCCATTAGTGGCCGGGTCTCTAACATTGGCCGGTCTCGCTGTTGGCGGAGGTAAATAAAGGCCGGTCTCTAATAGTGGCCGGGGCTATTATTGGATACAACGTTTTTCTGGGCAGGCCACAACATTATGCTTGTGATAGTAACATGCAAATACCACAGGGGGGCAATGTTTGCTAATGAATCCAAGCCATAGCTATGGTAGCCTGGTTATGTCAATCACTTCGCTCTTGACTCGCACGTGAGAATTCAGTCACCGGTAGGCTAATGTTGTTTACCATGGCAGCTGCGGAGCCAAAGAGGATTTTTGGCGAAAATCTATTTTTTTAACCCCCTGGGATCGACAATCGCACTGGCGCGATAGGCTCGCTTTTTTTCTTAAGTGCAAACGAGTTTCAAAATACTCTGTTGACTTTGATCTCTTAATTACGGAGAGCGCGCGTTATTCAAACGCAAATAATCTAAGGCGATCCACGCAAACCTGAACACCCACAATCAGCTGGATAACACACATCTATCTAAGTAATAATAATCCTGGAAAATTTACCTCAGAAGTGCTTGGAAGTATTATTTCGAGGAGCAACGGATCCAGCTGAGAAATAGGTCAGTTCTATTTGCTTTGTTCTAATCGCAATAGTGTCTGTAAGTTACACGCAAAAAGACACGCGTTTCTAGTGTGTGAATGAATGAATGAAATCAATGAATGCACAGATGCGTGCTGTTGTGGAGCTAACGTTACTACTGCTGGAACAAATACTGTTTCAAAATGAGTCATTGCTTTTCACAAAAAATATTATTTATATTATATTTATTTGTTGTTAATGTTCTGTATGCATACCATAATGTTATATGGTAACTAACTGTACGTTTTCAATAAATTAACCTAGTATTTTATAGGTTAAAATAGACACAAAATCTCGTTTTTATTCATTCTACTGGTAGTCCGTTTTGCTCAAATACAAATAAAGGCCTGTCTCTAATTATGGCCTCCTTCCAATAAAGGCCTGGGCCGCGATGCGCTTGAGTAAAATAAAGGCCCGGGCCTTTATTAGAGGATTTACGGTAGATAGATAGATAGATAGATAGATAGATAGATAGATAGATAGATAGATAGATAGATAGATAGATAGATAGATAGATAGATAGATAGATAGATAGATAGATAGATAGATAGATAGATATTTATATACATATATATATATATATATAGATAGATATATAGATAGATAGATATTTATATTTATATATATATATATATATATATATATATATATATATATATATATATATATATATATATATATATATATATATATAAATATATAAATAAATAAATATAGCTGCGAGCAGCGATGGAGGGCCCAAACCGGTGACACCGCCACACCGGTGGCTTTAGTGTAACTAAAGGCACCAGGGTGGCGGTGCCACCGGCTTGGGCCCGCAATCGCTGCTCGCAGCTATATTTATTATTATTATTGTTCAAGGGTTCGGGGGCTTTTGGGGCCTTTAACGTGCTCAAAAACTCATGAAACTTTGCACACAGGTCAGAAGCTGCGGCCATTAGGGCCGGGCTGAAGATGGTACCTGGGCGTGGCAGGGGGGCTCGACAGCGCCCCCTTGAATGGGGTCCGAGTGCGGTCCGAAAACTTGGTCCATATACCAAACACTCTTGCATGAATTAATATGAAACTCGGTACACATATAGATCTTATTGGGCTGAACAACTTTCGTGCTCTAAGTTTTACGCCAGCCCAACAGGAAGTCGGCTATTATGGGTTGTTTGGAAAACGCATGCTGTGGAATTTGATGTACTCCTCCTAGGAAATTCATCCATTCGCCTCAAAACTCGGTGTGCATGAAGTCAAGACATTGAGGATTATAAATTGCGGACGGATTTTTGATATCTCGAACGGTTTGGCCAAGGCGAGGAAACGAATTTATGGCGAATAATGGGACACAGGAAGTGTATTATAAATTCTGCATACATTGACTGATCTTGATAAAACTTCAGCAGTGTGTTCGTGGTCAGAGGCCGATCACATTGATGTGACTATTGTGAGTCAAAGTTATAGCGCCACCAACTGGCAGCAGGAAGTGTGTCACTTTCAAAATGCTTTGAAATCACCCTCTTATTTTTACCCGATTTGCTTCAAACTTTATGTGTATAATGTAAACACACGGCAGATGTAGACCTGTGAAAGAATTTTTGATATCTTAGATACTGTTGCCGTGGCAACGCATCAAACTTTAATATTCTTTTTTGATGCTTTTGAGACTCTTAACATACTTGAAATTGGATGAAACTCGACAGACACATCACATTTATTAGCCCGTAGACATGTGCAAAGTTTCAGAAACGGGCGTGGTGAGGGGCTCAGTAGCGCCACCTTTAGTCATAAATGGGGCGGTTAGTTTTATCAACAGCAACAAAACTTGGTATGTGTATTGTTCTCATCAAGACGGACAACTTTCTAATTGACATTAACCATCTCCGACCAACAGGAAGAGAGATATTTTGGTTTGAATGTGGATTTTCTGAAGAATTTTCTCTCCCTCTCTCTGTGTCTGTGTGTGTGTGAGGGGAGGGGGGGGGATTTGACTATTGCTTTTATATTGTTAATCAAGGTTTCAGGGGCTTTTGGGGTCCTTAACATGCTCAAAAACTCTTGAAACTTTGCACACAGGTCAGAACCCACGGCCATCAGGGCCGGGCTGAAGCTGGTACCCGGGCGTGGCTGGGGGGCTCAACAGCGCCCCCTTGAACGGGGTTCTAAAACTTGATCCATATATCAAACACGCTCGCATGAATTAATATGAAACTCGGTACACATATAGATCTCATCGGGCCGAACAACTTTACCCCGGTCAAGTTTTACGCCAGCCCAACAGGAAGTCGGCTATTATGGGTTGTTTGGAAAACGCTTGCTGTGGAATGTGAAATACTCCTCCTAGAAAATTCACCGTGTCCCCTTCAAACTCGGTGTGCATGTAGTCAAGACTTTGAGGATGCTAAATTGCGGACGGATTTTTGATATCTCGAACGGTTTGGCTGTGGCGAGGAATCGAATTTATGGCGAGAAAAGAGAAACACGGAAGTGGAATAACTTCTGCATACATTAACTGATCTTGATGAAACTTCAGCAGTGTGTTCGTGGTAAGAGGCCGATCAGATGGATGTAGCTATTGTGAGTCAAAGTTATAGCGCCACCAACTGGCAGCAGGAAGTGTGTCACTTTCAACATGCTTTTGACAAAAGTGGGGGGGTTACTTTTAACTACAGTAAAGAAAAAATAGTTTGTATATTGTTCTCATCAAGCCGGACAACTTTCTAATTTACATTCAATAGCTCTGGCCATCAGGAAGTCAGATATTTTGGTCTGAATGTGAATTTTTTTGCAAAATCAGCCTCTGAATTTTTAGCCACTCCTCTTAAACTATTTATTTTATTCGTACCAAACTTTTTCAACATGATGAAGCTACATTAAATATGCTAAGTTGTGAATGGATAATAAATATCTCAAACGGTTTTGCTATGGCGAGGGATTAAAGTAAAAATCTTCTAAAAATGTAATTATATACCATTTATTTCTATATAAAAGTATGCAAATATCACAACTAAACCAATTTTATTCTGTTTTTGCAATTCAAGAAGAATGAAAAAGTTAAAAACAGGCTATTTAGTGCTATTTGGTTCAACAAAAAAGCAAACATAGGGCTATACTGCCCTCTTGTGTCCAAAAGGACATCAAAATAGTATATAAAACTTTTTACCAGGTAGGCCAATATTGTATTTAAATATACATTTATTAGGTATGTGTCTGAGGATATTTTCCCACCGGTTAATCGACGTGTGACACGAGTGGGTGCTTTTAAATCGCTAATATAATAGTGAAAGAAAAATAATGATAATGTTGCACACACAAATCACACACATGTGGGAAAGAATGATGCTTTTAAACAACACTAAACCGCCATTAGGTGTCGCCAGGCATCCATCTTAATAAGCGAGTCATTGATTCATTCGTTCAAACGATTCGTTCGAATGAGTCGATCATGATTAAGACAGATGTTTATGGATTGATCATTCAATCTTTGAGTCAACCGATTCGTTAAAAATGCTGAATCGTTCAGTTATGAGAAAACACGTGATGCGTGATGGTTCTGCCGTGATCTTTGTTTAACTATTTTCGCTGCTGAAACAGAACAAAAACAGTCAACATTGCATCTAAAATGTAAGTGACTTAATTGTAACTGTTTATTAACCTGTTGTATGAAATCTAGGGGTGGGAGAAAAAATTGATTCTTAGATGCATCGCGATGCGGACGTGGACGATTCTGAATCGATTCACAAATGTCAAAAAATCGATTCTCTAAAAAAATATTTTTCTAATAACGTAATATTGACGGAAGGCAAAAGGCGGAACTCTAAGCGGACGTGCGTGCAGTCTGTGGCGCGCACATAACAGAGAAGTTTCTTCTGCTCACCAAGGCTGCATTTATTTGATTAAAAATACAAACAAAAACAGTAATATTGTAAAATAGTATTCCAATTTAAAACAGCTGCTTTCTATTTTAATATATTTTAAACTGTTATTTATTCCTGTGATCAAAGCTGAGTTTTCAGCATCATTACTCCAGTCGTCACTGTCACATGATCCTTCAGAAATGATTCTAATATGATGATTGATACTCAAGAAACATTCATTATTATTTTAAATGTCGAAAACAGTTGTGTACAGTCTTTGATGAATAGAAAGTTCAAAATAACAGCATTTATCTGAAATCTAAAGCTTTTGTAACGTTAAACACTACCGCTCAAAAGTTTGTGGTTAGTAATAATTAAAATTTTATTTTTGGGGGAAAGAAATAAAATAAATCAGTACTTTTATTTATGAAGGATGAGTTAAACTGATCAACAGTTACAGTAAAGACATTTATAATGTTAAAAATATATATATTTGAAATATATGCTGTTCTTTTGAACTTTACATTCATCAAAGCATTTTGAAAAAAAAAAATCTGTACACAACTGTTTTCAACATTGAAAATAATAATGAATATTTATTGAGCATCAATCATCATATTAGTATGATTTCTGAAGGATCATGTGACACTGAAGACTGGAGTAATGATGCTGAAAACTCAACTTTGATCACAGAAATGAATTACTATGTAAAATATTTTAAAATTGAAAACAGCTGTTTTAAATTGGAATAATATTTCACAATATTACTGTTTTTGTTTGTATTTTTAATCAATAAATGCAGCCTTGGTGAGCAGAAGAGACTTCTCCTAAAAACATTAAAAATCTTACTGACCCCAAACTTTTGAACAATAATATATATATATATATATATATATATATATATATATATATAAATATAGCTGCGAGCAGCGATGGAGGGCCAAAGCCGGCGGTACCACCACCCCGGTGCCTTTAGGTAACTAAAGGCACCGGGGTTGCGGTGCCACCGGCTTGGGCCCGTAATCGCTGCTCGCAGCTATATTTATATATATTTTATTAGGGCCCAAGCCCTGAAAGGGCGAAGGCCCTATTGTTTTCGGTAGGATTATTAGGGCCCAAGCCCTGAAAGGGCGAAGGCCCTATTGTTTTCGGTAGGATTATTTATTATTATTAGGGCCCAAGCCCTGAAAGGGCGAAGGCCCTATTGTTTTCGTTAGGATTATTATTATTAGGGCCCAAGCCCTGAAGGGGCGAAGGCCCTATTGTTTTCGTTAGGATTATTATTATTAGGGCCCAAGCCCTGAAAGGGCGAAGGCCCTATTGTTTTCGGTAGGATTATTAGGGCCCAAGCCCTGAAAGGGCGAAGGCCCTATTGTTTTCGGTAGGATTATTATTATTATTATTATTTTTCTTACGACTATTCAGGCATTTTTGGGGCTCTTAACATGCTCAAAAACTCTTGAAACTTTGCACACGAGTCAGAACCCGCGGCCATCAGGGCCGGGCTGAAGCTGGTACCCGGGCGTGGCAGGGAGGCTCAACAGCGCCCCCTGGAACGGGGTCCGAAAACTTGGTCCATAAATCAAACACGCTTGCATGTAATAATATGAAACTCGGAACACATATAGATCTCATCGGGCCGCACAACTTTCATGCTCTAAGTTTTACGCCAGCCCAACAGGAAGTCGACTATTTAGGGTTGTTTGGAAATGCATGCTTAGGAATTTGAAACACTTCTCTTAGGGAATTCACCCGGTCAGCACCAAACTCGGTGTGCATGAAGTCAAGACATTGAGGATGAAAAATTGCCAGGGGATTTTTGATATCTCGAACGGTTTGGCTGTGGCGAGGAAACGAATTTATGGCGAATAATGGGACACAGGAAGTGTATTATAACTTCTGCATACATTGACTGATCTTGATAAAACTTCAGCAGAGTGTTCTTGCTCAGAGGCTGATCACATTGATGTGACTATTGTGAGTCAAAGTTATAGCGCCACCAACTGGCAGCAGGAAGTGTGTCACTTTCAAAATGCTTTGAAATCACCCTCTTATTTTAACCCGATTTGCTTCAAACTTTATGTGAATAATGTGGACACACGGCAGATGTAGACCTGTGAAAGGTTTATTGATATCTTAGATACTGTTGCCGTGGCAACGCATCAAACTTTAATATTCTTTTTTGATGCTTTTGAGACTCTTAACATACTTGAAATTGCATGAAACTCGACAGACACATCACATTTATTAGCCAGTAGACATGTGCAAAGTTTCAGAAACGGGCGTGGTGAGGGGCTCAGTAGCGCCACCTTTAGTCAAAAATGGGGGCTTAGTTTTACATAGAGTCACTAAACTCGCTATGTATATTGTTCTCATTAAACCGGACAACTTTCTAATTCACACTTATTAGCTGAGAGCAACAGGAAGTCAGATATTTTGGTTTGAATGTGATTTTTTGGAGAATTTTCTCTCTCTCTCTCTCTCTGTCTCTGTGTGTGTGAGGGGTGGGAGGGAATTTCCAATTGATTTCAGTGTGTTTCAAGGTTTCAGGGGCTTTTGGGGCCCTTAACGTGCTCGAAAACTCTTGAAACTTTGCACACAGGTCAGAACCTGCGGCCATCAGGGCCGGCCTGAAGCTGGTACCCGGGCGTGGCAGGGGGGCTCAACAGCGCCCCCTGGAACGGGATCCAAACACTTGTCCATAAATCAAACACACTTGCATGTAATGATATGAAACTCGGTACACATATAGATCACATCGGGCCGAACAACTTTCGTGCTCTAAGTTTTACACCAGCCCAACAGGAAGTCGGCAATTATGGGTTGTTTGGAGAACGCTTGCTGTGGAATTTGAAACACTTCTCCTAGAGAATTAATTAAATCGCCACCAAACTCGGTGTGCATGAAGTCAAGACATTGAGGATGCTAAATTGCGGACGGATTTTTGATATCTCGAACGCTTTGGTCGTGGTGAGGAAATGCATTTATTGCGAGAAAAGAGAAACACGAAGTGGTATAACTTCAGCATACATTAACTGATCTTGATGAAACTTCAGCAGTGTGTTCGTGGTAAGAGGCCGATCAGATGGATGTAACTATTGTGAGTCAAAGTTATAGCGCCACCAACTGGCAGCAGGAAGTGTGTCACTTTCAAAATGTTTTTGACAAAAGTGGGGGGGTTAGGTTTACCCACAATTACAAAAATCAGTAAGTATATTGGTCTCATCGAGCTGGACAACTTTCTAATTTGCAGTCATTAGCTTGGACCAACAGGAAGTCAGATATTTTGGTTTGAATGTGGATTTATTTGCAAATTCAGCCTCTGCTTTTTACCCACTCCTGCTAAGTGTTTTTTTTTTTATTCACACCAAACTTTTTCAACATGATGAAAATACATTAAATATGCTAAATTGAGAACGGATATTGAATATCTCAAACGGTTTTGACATGGCGAGGGATTAAAATAATGTCAAAAAAGGAATCAGAAAACATCTCATATATTCTTAAAATTTAATTATACACCATTTATTTTTATATAAAATTATACAAATATTAGAACTAAACCTATTTTATTCTGTTTTTGCAATTCAAGAAGTATGAAAAAGTTAAAAACATGCTATTTAGTGCTATTTGTTTCAACAAAAAAGCAAACATAGGGCTATACTGCCCTCTTGTGTCCAAAAGGATATCAAAATAGTATATAAAACGTTTTACTAGGTAGGCCTATTGTATTTAAATATAAATTTATTAGGTATATGACTGTGAGGATATTTTCCCATCGGTTAAGCGACGTGTGACACGAGCGGGTGCTTTTAAATCGCTAATATAAAAGTGAAAGTAAAAAAACGGACGTCCGCACGGACATTGATAATGGTGCACGTTGGAAAGAATGATACTTTTAAACATAACACTAAACCGCCATTAGGTGTCGCCAGGCGACCATCTTAATGAGCGAGTCATTGATTCATTCGTTCAAACGATTCATTCCAATGACTGAGTCATTCATGATTGAGACAGATGTTTATGGATTGACCATTGAATCTTTGAGTCAAGCGATTCGTTTCAAAATGCTGAATCATTCAGTAATGAGAAAACAAGTTGCTGTGATCTTTGTTTAACTATTTTTGCTGCTGAAACAGAACAAAAACAGTCAATATTGCATCTAAAATGTAAGTGACTTAATTGTAACTGTTTATTAACCTGTTGTATGAAATCAATGTCACAGTTTCAATTGTGATTGTATTCAGGAAATAGTTGCCTACTCGTCAAGTGAGGTTGCTTAACTCTATCATATGTTATAAAATATATAAAAACTCCATATTTGTAATTTTTATAGTCAGTATGTTGTTAACTGGGTTGCTTTTTTGTGTGCTGCGCTCATTTATTTACAATTCTCCTGGAGAAGCAGCATGAGCCTCAGCAGTGCAACCTTGTTACCATTGATCAGTAATACATTTATTATTAACTGCTGATTGCAACTTAAAATGAATGTAATGAAATTAGAATAATCTCTCGTTTTAGTGATTAAGTTATTAATAACTTATTAATAAATTGATAAGTTATTTTTTTGTTATTGACGTGCTAATCAGGCTATACTTTGGTCGGGCAAGTAAAATTCTCTTTCAGGTAGGCCTATTGTATTTATATATAAATATATTAGGGATGTGACTGTGATAAAAATTTTCCCACCGGTTAATCGACATGTGACACCGCTGAGGGCTTTTAAATCGCTAACTATAGTATACTATATACTAGTAAAATACAGACGTCCGCACAGACATTGATAATGGTGCGGAGTAGAGCGAGCATTTTCAATGTATTCCTATGGATGTAGGAATTAACTAAAACATTTTATTTATGTTTTTGTGTCCACTGTTCAACCGCAACTGCGTCACACACACATTCCAGAATTGCAATCTTGACATTCATTATAGCCCTAATACAATATAATAATAAAAATAGTCAACCTAACATAAACGAATTACACTGCTCTGTTTAAATAGTCAGTAGTACAATCTGTACCATTCAAAGTAAGCAGAGCTCCACTGTGATGTTTCCAAGAACATTTTTGCGCGTGTGAAGAGGATGATTTTTTCCATCGATATTGGAACACGAGTGAAGTACAAAGCCTATAATAAAGAATAGTTTAGCATCCAAATACATCGCAAATATTGAAACATTTTGATTCTAATGAGAGGGTTACGTGAGACCAACACTGCTTACTTTCGTTTTTATTTTTACATTAAATTTAAAGGATTTGTTGTGGAATATTTTGGGTGTATCATAAAATCAGAATAAGGTAAGACAAGTCAAATTTTCTGTCTTATATTTATATATATATATATATATATATATATATATATATATATATATATATGTGTGTGTGTGTGTGTGTGTGTGTGTATATATGTATATATATATAGATAGATAGATAGATAGATATTTATATACATATATATATATATATATATATATATATATATACATATATATATATATATACATATATACATATATATATATATATATATATATATATATATATATATATATATGTGTCTGTGTGTGTGTGTATATATATATGTATATATATAAATATAGCTGCGAGCAGCGATGGAGGGCCAAAGCCGGTGGCACCGCCATCCCGGTGCCTTTAGTTACCTAAAGGCACCGGGGTGGCGGTGCCACCAGCTTGGGCCCGCAATCGCTGCTCGCAGCTATATTTATTATTATTATTATTTTTCTTACGACTATTCAGGCATTTTTGGGGCTCTTAACATGCTCAAAAACTCTTGAAACTTTGCACACGAGTCAGAACCCGCGGCCATCAGGGCCGGGCTGAAGCTGGTACCCGGGCGTGGCAGGGAGGCTCAACAGCGCCCCCTGGAACGGGGTCCGAAAACTTGGTCCATAAATCAAACACGCTTGCATGTAATAATATGAAACTCGGAACACATATAGATCTCATCGGGCCGCACAACTTTCATGCTCTAAGTTTTACGCCAGCCCAACAGGAAGTCGACTATTTAGGGTTGTTTGGAAATGCATGCTTAGGAATTTGAAACACTTCTCTTAGGGAATTCACCCGGTCAGCACCAAACTCGGTGTGCATGAAGTCAAGACATTGAGGATGAAAAATTGCCAGGGGATTTTTGATATCTTGAACGGTTTGGCTGTGGCGAGGAAACGAATTTATGGCGAATAATGGGACACAGGAAGTGTATTATAACTTCTGCATACATTGACTGATCTTGATAAAACTTCAGCAGAGTGTTCTTGCTCAGAGGCTGATCACATTGATGTGACTATTGTGAGTCAAAGTTATAGCGCCACCAACTGGCAGCAGGAAGTGTGTCACTTTCAAAATGCTTTGAAATCACCCTCTTATTTTAACCCGATTTGCTTCAAACTTTATGTGAATAATGTGGACACACGGCAGATGTAGACCTGTGAAAGGTTTATTGATATCTTAGATACTGTTGCCGTGGCAACGCATCAAACTTTAATATTCTTTTTTGATGCTTTTGAGACTCTTAACATACTTGAAATTGCATGAAACTCGACAGACACATCACATTTATTAGCCAGTAGACATGTGCAAAGTTTCAGAAACGGGCGTGGTGAGGGGCTCAGTAGCGCCACCTTTAGTCAAAAATGGGGGCTTAGTTTTACATAGAGTCACTAAACTCGCTATGTATATTGTTCTCATTAAACCGGACAACTTTCTAATTCACACTTATTAGCTGAGAGCAACAGGAAGTCAGATATTTTGGTTTGAATGTGATTTTTTGGAGAATTTTCTCTCTCTCTCTCTCTCTGTCTCTGTGTGTGTGAGGGGTGGGAGGGAATTTCCAATTGATTTCAGTGTGTTTCAAGGTTTCAGGGGCTTTTGGGGCCCTTAACGTGCTCGAAAACTCTTGAAACTTTGCACACAGGTCAGAACCTGCGGCCATCAGGGCCGGGCTGAAGCTGGTACCCGGGCGTGGCAGGGGGGCTCAACAGCGCCCCCTGGAACGGGATCCAAACACTTGTCCATAAATCAAACACACTTGCATGTAATGATATGAAACTCGGTACACATATAGATCACATCGGGCCGAACAACTTTCGTGCTCTAAGTTTTACACCAGCCCAACAGGAAGTCGGCAATTATGGGTTGTTTGGAGAACGCTTGCTGTGGAATTTGAAACACTTCTCCTAGAGAATTAATTAAATCGCCACCAAACTCGGTGTGCATGAAGTCAAGACATTGAGGATGCTAAATTGCGGACGGATTTTTGATATCTCGAACGCTTTGGTCGTGGTGAGGAAATGCATTTATTGCGAGAAAAGAGAAACACGAAGTGGTATAACTTCAGCATACATTAACTGATCTTGATGAAACTTCAGCAGTGTGTTCGTGGTAAGAGGCCGATCAGATGGATGTAACTATTGTGAGTCAAAGTTATAGCGCCACCAACTGGCAGCAGGAAGTGTGTCACTTTCAAAATGTTTTTGACAAAAGTGGGGGGGTTAGGTTTACCCACAATTACAAAAATCAGTAAGTATATTGGTCTCATCGAGCTGGACAACTTTCTAATTTGCAGTCATTAGCTTGGACCAACAGGAAGTCAGATATTTTGGTTTGAATGTGGATTTATTTGCAAATTCAGCCTCTGCTTTTTACCCACTCCTGCTAAGTGTTTTTTTTTTTATTCACACCAAACTTTTTCAACATGATGAAAATACATTAAATATGCTAAATTGAGAACGGATATTGAATATCTCAAACGGTTTTGACATGGCGAGGGATTAAAATAATGTCAAAAAAGGAATCAGAAAACATCTCATATATTCTTAAAATTTAATTATACACCATTTATTTTTATATAAAATTATACAAATATTAGAACTAAACCTATTTTATTCTGTTTTTGCAATTCAAGAAGTATGAAAAAGTTAAAAACAGGCTATTTAGTGCTATTTGTTTCAACAAAAAAGCAAACATAGGGCTATACTGCCCTCTTGTGTCCAAAAGGATATCAAAATAGTATATAAAACGTTTTACTAGGTAGGCCTATTGTATTTAAATATAAATTTATTAGGTATATGACTGTGAGGATATTTTCCCATCGGTTAAGCGACGTGTGACACGAGCGGGTGCTTTTAAATCGCTAATATAAAAGTGAAAGTAAAAAAACGGACGTCCGCACGGACATTGATAATGGTGCACGTTGGAAAGAATGATACTTTTAAACATAACACTAAACCGCCATTAGGTGTCGCCAGGCGACCATCTTAATGAGCGAGTCATTGATTCATTCGTTCAAACGATTCATTCCAATGACTGAGTCATTCATGATTGAGACAGATGTTTATGGATTGACCATTGAATCTTTGAGTCAAGCGATTCGTTTCAAAATGCTGAATCATTCAGTAATGAGAAAACAAGTTGCTGTGATCTTTGTTTAACTATTTTTGCTGCTGAAACAGAACAAAAACAGTCAATATTGCATCTAAAATGTAAGTGACTTAATTGTAACTGTTTATTAACCTGTTGTATGAAATCAATGTCACAGTTTCAATTGTGATTGTATTCAGGAAATAGTTGCCTACTCGTCAAGTGAGGTTGCTTAACTCTATCATATGTTATAAAATATATAAAAACTCCATATTTGTAATTTTTATAGTCAGTATGTTGTTAACTGGGTTGCTTTTTTGTGTGCTGCGCTCATTTATTTACAATTCTCCTGGAGAAGCAGCATGAGCCTCAGCAGTGCAACCTTGTTACCATTGATCAGTAATACATTTATTATTAACTGCTGATTGCAACTTAAAATGAATGTAATGAAATTAGAATAATCTCTCGTTTTAGTGATTAAGTTATTAATAACTTATTAATAAATTGATAAGTTATTTTTTTGTTATTGACGTTCTAATCAGGCTATACTTTGGTCGGGCAAGTAAAATTCTCTTTCAGGTAGGCCTATTGTATTTATATATAAATATATTAGGGATGTGACTGTGATAAAAATTTTCCCACCGGTTAATCGACATGTGACACCGCTGAGGGCTTTTAAATCGCTAACTATAGTATACTATATACTAGTAAAATACAGACGTCCGCACAGACATTGATAATGGTGCGGAGTAGAGCGAGCATTTTCAATGTATTCCTATGGATGTAGGAATTAACTAAAACATTTTATTTATGTTTTTGTGTCCACTGTTCAACCGCAACCGCGTCACACACACATTCCAGAATTGCAATCTTGACATTCATTATAGCCCTAATACAATATAATAATAAAAATAGTCAACCTAACATAAACGAATTACACTGCTCTGTTTAAATAGTCAGTAGTACAATCTGTACCATTCACAGTAAGCAGAGCTCCACTGTGATGTTTCCAAGCACATTTTTGCGCGCGTGAAGAGGATGATTTTTTCCATCGATATTGGAACACGAGTGAAGTACAAAGCCTATAATAAAGAATAGTTTAGCATCCAAATACATCGCAAAAAAATATATAAATATACATCGCAAAATAAAATATATATATGTGTGTGTGTGTGTGTGTGTATATATATATATATATATATATATATATATAAATATAGCTGCGAGCAGCGATGGAGGGCCAAAGCCGGTGGCACCGCCATCCCCGGTGCCTTTAGGTAACTAAAGGCACCGGGGTGGCGGTGCCACCGGCTTGGGCCCGCAATCGCTGCTCGCAGCTATATTTATTATTGTTCTTCAAGGGTTCGGGGGCTTTTGGGGCCTTTAACGTGCTCAAAAACTCATGAAACTTTGCACGCAGGTCAGAACGTGCGGCCATTAGGGCCGGGCTGAAGCTGGTACCCGGGCGTGGCAGGGGGGCTCAACAGCGCCCCCTAGAAAACAATCTTAAATCTTGGACACATACAAGAACGTATTAGTATGAAACTCGGTACACATATAGATCTCCTCGGGCCGAACAACTTTCGCACTCTAAGTTATTAGCTCTGCCCAACAGGAAGTCAGCTATTATGGGTTGTTTGAAAAACGCATGCTGTGGATTTTAATGTACTCCTCCTAGGGAATTGATCCGATCCACACCAAACTCGGTCAGCATGAAGTCAAGACATTGAGGATGCTAAATTGCGGATGGATTTTTGATATCTCGAACGGTTTGGCCGTGGCGATGAAACGAATTTATAGCGAGAAAAGATAAACAGGAAGTGTGTTATAACTTCTGCATACATTAACTGATCTTGATGAAACTTCCGCAGTGTGTTCGTTGTAAGAGGCCGATCACATGGATGTGACTATTGTGAGTCAAAGTTATAGCGCCACCAACTGGCAGCAGGAAGTGTGTCACTTTCAAAATGCTTTGAAATCACCCTCTTATTTTTACCCGATTTGCTTCAAACTTTGTGTATAATGTAAACACACGGCAGATGTAGACCTGTGAAAGGTTTATTGATATCTTAAATACTGTTGCCGTGGCAACGCATCAAACTTTAATATTCTTTTCAGATGCTTTTGAGACTCTTAACATACTTGAAATTGGATGAAACTCGACAGACACATCACATTTATTAGCCGGTAGACATGTGCAAAGTTTCAGAAACGGGCGTGGTGAGGGGCTCAGTAGCGCCACCTTTAGTCAAAAATGGGGGCTTAGTTTTAAGTAGAGTCACAAAAATCGTTATGTATATTGTTCTCATCAAGCCGGACAACTTTCTAATTTACATGAACCATCTCCGACCAACAGGAAGAGAGATATTTTGGTTTGAATGTGGATTTTCTGAAGAATTTTCTCTCCCTCTCTCTGTGTCTGTGTGTGTGTGAGGGGAGGGGGGGATTTGACTATTGCTTTTATATTGTTAATCAAGGTTTCAGGGGCTTTTGGGGTCCTTAACGTGCTCAAAAACTCTTGAAACTTTGCACACAGGTCAGAACCCACGGACATCAGGGCCGGGCTGAAGCTGGTACCCGGGCGTGGCTGGGGGGCTCAACAGTGCCCCCTTGAACGGGGTTCTAAAACTTGATCCATATATCAAACACGCTCGCATGAATTAATATGAAACTCGGTACACATATAGATCTCATCGGGCCGAACAACTTTACCCCGGTCAAGTTTTACGCCAGCCCAACAGGAAGTCGGCTATTATGAGTTGTTTGGAAAACGCTTGCTGTGGAATGTGAAATACTCCTCCTAGAAAATTCACCGTGTCCCCTTCAAACTCGGTGTGCATGTAGTCAAGACTTTGAGGATGCTAAATTGCGGACGGATTTTTGATATCTCGAACGGTTTGGCTGTGGCGAGGAATCGAATTTATGGCGAGAAAAGAGAAACACGGAAGTGGAATAACTTCTGCATACATTAACTGATCTTGATGAAACTTCAGCAGTGTGTTCGTGGTAGGAGGCCGATCAGATGGATGTAGCTATTGTGAGTCAAAGTTATAGCGCCACCAACTGGCAGCAGGAAGTGTGTCACTTTCAACATGCTTTTGACAAAAGTGGGGGGGTTACTTTTAACTACAGTAAAGAAAAAATAGTTTCTATATTGTTCTCATCAAGCCGGACAACTTTCTAATTTACATTCAATAGCTCTGGCCATCAGGAAGTCAGATATTTTGGTCTGAATGTGAATTTTTTTGCAAAATCAGCCTCTGAATTTTTAGCCACTCCTCTTAAACTATTTATTTTATTCGTACCAAACTTTTTCAACATGATGAAACTACATTGATCCCTCGCCATAGCAAAACCGTTTGAGATATTTATTATCCATTCACAATTTAGCATATTTAAAGTAAAAATCTTCTAAAAATGTAATTATATACCATTTATTTCTATATAAAAGTATACAAATATCACAACTAAACCCATTTTATTCTGTTTTTGCAATTCAAGAAGAATGAAAAGGTTAAAAACAGGCTATTTAGTGCTATTTGGTTCAACAAAAAAGCAAACATAGGGCTATACTGCCCTCTTGTGTCCAAAAGGACATCAAAATAGTATATAAAACTTTTTACCAGGTAGGCCAATATTGTATTTAAATATACATTTATTAGGTATGTGTCTGAGGATATTTTCCCACCGGTTAATCGACGTGTGACACGAGTGGGTGCTTTTAAATCGCTAATATAATAGTGAAAGAAAAATAATGATAATGTTGCACACACAAATCACACACATGTGGGAAAGAATGATGCTTTTAAACAACACTAAACCGCCATTAGGTGTCGCCAGGCATCCATCTTAATAAGCGAGTCATTGATTCATTCGTTCAAACGATTCGTTCGAATGAGTCGATCATGATTAAGACAGATGTTTATGGATTGATCATTCAATCTTTGAGTCAACCGATTCGTTAAAAATGCTGAATCGTTCAGTTATGAGAAAACACGTGATGCGTGATGGTTCTGCCGTGATCTTTGTTTAACTATTTTCGCTGCTGAAACAGAACAAAAACAGTCAACATTGCATCTAAAATGTAAGTGACTTAATTGTAACTGTTTATTAACCTGTTGTATGAAATCTAGGGGTGGGAGAAAAAATTGATTCTTAGATGCATCGCGATGCGGACGTGGACGATTCTGAATCGATTCACAAATGTCAAAAAATTGATTCTCTAAAAAAATATTTTTCTAATAACGTAATATTGACGGAAGGCAAAAGGCGGAACTCTAAGCGGACGTGCGTGCAGTCTGTGGCGCGCACATAACAGAGAAGTTTCTTCTGCTCACCAAGGCTGCATTTATTTGATTAAAAATACAAACAAAAACAGTAATATTGTAAAATAGTATTCCAATTTAAAACAGCTGCTTTCTATTTTAATATATTTTAAACTGTTATTTATTCCTGTGATCAAAGCTGAGTTTTCAGCATCATTACTCCAGTCGTCACTGTCACATGATCCTTCAGAAATTATTCTAATATGATGATTGATACTCAAGAAACATTCATTATTATTTTAAATGTCGAAAACAGTTGTGTACAGTCTTTGATGAATAGAAAGTTCAAAAGAACAGCATTTATCTGAAATCTAAAGCTTTTGTAACGTTAAACACTACCGCTCAAAAGTTTGGGGTTAGTAATAATTACAATTTTATTTTTGGGGGAAAGAAATAAAATAAATCAGTACTTTTATTTATGAAGGATGAGTTAAACTGATCAACAGTTACAGTAAAGACATTTATAATGTTAAAAATATATATATTTGAAATATATGCTGTTCTTTTGAACTTTACATTCATCAAAGCATTTTGAAAAAAAAAAAAATCTGTACACAACTGTTTTCAACATTGAAAATAATAATGAATATTTATTGAGCATCAATCATCATATTAGTATGATTTCTGAAGGATCATGTGACACTGAAGACTGGAGTAATGATGCTGAAAACTCAACTTTGATCACAGAAATTAATTACTATGTAAAATATTTTAAAATTGAAAACAGCTGTTTTAAATTGGAATAATATTTCACAATATTACTGTTTTTGTTTGTATTTTTAATCAATAAATGCAGCCTTGGTGAGCAGAAGAGACTTCTCCTAAAAACATAAAAAATCTTACTGACCCCAAACTTTTGAACAATAATATATATATATATATATATATATATATATATATATATATATATATATATATATATATATAAATATAGCTGCGAGCAGCGATGGAGGGCCAAAGCCGGCGGTACCGCCACCCCGGTGCCTTTAGGTAACTAAAGGCACCGGGGTTGCGGTGCCACCGGCTTGGGCCTGTAATCGCTGCTCGCAGCTATATTTAGGGCCCAAGCCCTGAAAGGGCGCAGAGCCCTATTGTTCTTCTAAGGATTATTTATTATTATTTTTTTTTCAACCTTTCGGGCACTTTTGGGGCCCTTAACGTGCTCGAAAACTCTTGAAACTTTGCACACGGGTCAGAACCCGTGGCCATTAGGGCCGGGCTGAAGCTGGGACACGGGCGTGGCAGGGAGGCTCGACAGCGCCCCCTGGAACGGGGTCCGAAAACTTGGTCCATAAATCAAACACGCTTGCATGTAATAATATGAAACTCGGTACACATATAGATCTCATCGGGCCGAACAACTTTCGCACTCTAAGTTATTAGCTCTGCCCAACAGGAAGTCGGCTATTATGGGTTGTTTGAAAAACGCATGCTGTGGAATTTAATGTACTCCTCCTAGGGAATTGATCCGATCCACACCAAACTCGGTCAGCATGAAGTCAAGACATTGAGGATGCTAAATTGCGGACGGATTTTTGATATCTCAAACGGTTTGGCCGTGGCGATGAAACGAATTTATAGCGAGAAAAGATAAACAGGAAGTGTATTATAACTTCTGCATACATTGACTGATCTTGATAAAACTTCAGCAGTGTGTTCGTGGTCAGAGGCCGATCACATTGATGTGACTATTGTGAGTCAAAGTTATAGCGCCACCAACTGGCAGCAGGAAGTGTGTCACTTTCAAAATGCTTTGAAATCACCCTCTTATTTTTACCCGATTTGCTTCAAACTTTATGTGTATAATGTAAACACACGGCAGATGTAGACCTGTGAAAGGATTTTTGATATCTTTAATACTGTTGCCATGGCAACGCTTCAAACTTTAATATTCTTTTTTGATGCTTTTGAGACTCTTAACATACTTGAAATTGGATGAAACTCGACAGACACATCACATTTATTAGCCCGTAGACATGTGCAAAGTTTCAGAAACAGGCGTGGTGAGGGGCTCAGTAGCGCCACCTTTAGTCATAAATGGGGCGGTTAGTTTTATCAACAGCAACAAAACTTGGTATGTGTATTGTTCTCATCAAGACGGACAACTTTCTAATTGACATTAACCATCTCCGACCAACAGGAAGAGAGATATTTTGGTTTGAATGTGGATTTTCTGAAGAATTTTCTGTCCCTCTCTCTGTGTCTGTGTGTGTGAGAGGGGAGGGGGGATTTGACTATTGCTTTTATATTGTTAATCAAGGTTTCAGGGGCTTTTGGGGTCCTTAACGTGCTCAAAAACTCTTGAAACTTTGCACACAGGTCAGAACCCACGGCCATCAGGGCCGGGCTGAAGCTGGTACCCGGGCGTGGCTGGGGGGCTCAACAGCGCCCCCTTGAACGGGGTTCTAAAACTTGGTCCATATATCAAACACGCTTGCATGAATTAATATGAAACTCGGTACACATATAGATCTCATCGTGCCGAACAACTTTCCCCTGGTCAAGTTTTACGCCAGCCCAACAGGAAGTCGGCTATTATGGGTTGTTTGGAAAACGCTTGCTGTGGAATGTGAAATACTCCTCCTACAAAATTCACCGTGTCCCCTCCAAACTCGGTGTGCATGTAGTCAAGACTTTGAGGATGCTAAATTGCGGACGGATTTTTGATATCTCGAACGGTTTGGCTATGGCGAGGAATCGAATTTATGGCGAGAAAAGAGAAACACGGAAGTGGAATAACTTCTGCATACATTAACTGATCTTGATGAAACTTCAGCAGTGTGTTCGTGGTAAGAGGCCGATCAGATGGATGTAGCTATTGTGAGTCAAAGTTATAGCGCCACCAACTGGCAGCAGGAAGTGTGTCACTTTCAACATGCTTTTGACAAAAGTGGGGGGGTTACTTTTAACTACAGTAAAGAAAAAATAGTTTCTATATTGTTCTCATCAAGCCGGACAACTTTCTAATTTACATTCAATAGCTCTGGCCATCAGGAAGTCAGATATTTTGGTCTGAATGTGGATTTTTTTGCAAAATCAGCCTCTGAATTTTTAGCCACTCCTCTTAAACTATTTATTTTATTCGTACCAAACTTTTTCAACATGATGAAACTACATTAAATATGCTAAATTGTGAATGGATAATAAATATCTCAAACGGTTTTGCTATGGCGAGGGATTAAAGTAAAAATCTTCTAAAAATGTAATTATATACCATTTATTTCTATATAAAAGTATACAAATATCACAACTAAACCCATTTTATTCTGTTTTTGCAATTCAAGAAGAATGAAAAAGTTAAAAACAGGCTATTTAGTGCTATTTGGTTCAACAAAAAAGCAAACATAGGGCTATACTGCCCTCTTGTGTCCAAAAGGACATCAAAATAGTATATAAAACTTTTTACCAGGTAGGCCAATATTGTATTTAAATATACATTTATTAGGTATGTGTCTGAGGATATTTTCCCACCGGTTAATCGACGTGTGACACGAGTGGGTGCTTTTAAATCGCTAATATAATAGTGAAAGAAAAATAATGATAATGTTGCACACACAAATCACACACATGTGGGAAAGAATGATGCTTTTAAACAACACTAAACCGTCATTAGGTGTCGCCAGGCATCCATCTTAATAAGCGAGTCATTGATTCATTCGTTCAAACGATTCGTTCGAATGAGTCGATCATGATTAAGACAGATGTTTATGGATTGATCATTCAATCTTTGAGTCAACCGATTCGTTAAAAATGCTGAATCGTTCAGTTATGAGAAAACACGTGATGCGTGATGGTTCTGCCGTGATCTTTGTTTAACTATTTTCGCTGCTGAAACAGAACAAAAACAGTCAACATTGCATCTAAAATGTAAGTGACTTAATTGTAACTGTTTATTAACCTGTTGTATGAAATCTAGGGGTGGGAGAAAAAATTGATTCTTAGATGCATCGCGATGCGGACGTGGACGATTCTGAATCGATTCACAAATGTCAAAAAATCGATTCTCTAAAAAAATATTTTTCTAATAACGTAATATTGACGGAAGGCAAAAGGCGGAACTCTAAGCGGACGTGCGTGCAGTCTGTGGCGCGCACATAACAGAGAAGTTTCTTCTGCTCACCAAGGCTGCATTTATTTGATTAAAAATACAAACAAAAACAGTAATATTGTAAAATAGTATTCCAATTTAAAACAGCTGCTTTCTATTTTAATATATTTTAAACTGTTATTTATTCCTGTGATCAAAGCTGATTTTTCAGCATCATTACTCCAGTCGTCACTGTCACATGATCCTTCAGAAATTATTCTAATATGATGATTGATACTCAAGAAACATTCATTATTATTTTAAATGTCGAAAACAGTTGTGTACAGTCTTTGATGAATAGAAAGTTCAAAAGAACAGCATTTATCTGAAATCTAAAGCTTTTGTAACGTTAAACACTACCGCTCAAAAGTTTGTGGTTAGTAATAATTAAAATTTTATTTTTGGGGGAAAGAAATAAAATAAATCAGTACTTTTATTTATGAAGGATGAGTTAAACTGATCAACAGTTACAGTAAAGACATTTATAATGTTAAAAAATATATATATTTGAAATATATGCTGTTCTTTTGAACTTTACATTCATCAAAGCATTTTGAAAAAAAAAAAATCTGTACACAACTGTTTTCAACATTGAAAATAATAATGAATATTTATTGAGCATCAATCATCATATTAGTATGATTTCTGAAGGATCATGTGACACTGAAGACTGGAGTAATGATGCTGAAAACTCAACTTTGATCACAGAAATGAATTACTATGTAAAATATTTTAAAATTGAAAACAGCTGTTTTAAATTGGAATAATATTTCACAATATTACTGTTTTTGTTTGTATTTTTAATCAATAAATGCAGCCTTGGTGAGCAGAAGAGACTTCTCCTAAAAACATTAAAAATGTTCCTTACCCCAAACTTTTGAACGGTGTATATATATATATATATATATATATATATGTTTGTATAATATATATATATATATATATATATAAATATAGCTGCGAGCAGCGATGGAGGGCCAAAGCCGGCGGTACCGCCACCCCGGTGCCTTTAGGTAACTAAAGGCACCGGGGTTGCGGTGCCACCGGCTTGGGCCCGTAATCGCTGCTCGCAGCTATATTTATTATTATTATTATTATTATTATTATTATTATTATTGTTGTTGTTCAAGGGTTCGGGGGATTTTGGGGCCTTTAACGTGCTCAAAAACTCATGAAACTTTGCACACAGGTCAGAAGCTGCGGCCATTAGGGCCGGGCTGAAGATGGTACCTGGGCGTGGCAGGGGGGCTAGACAGCGCCCCCTTGAATGGGGTCCAAGTGCGGTCCGAAAACTTGGTCCATATACCAAACACTCTTGCATGAATTAATATGAAACTCGGTACACATATAGATCTTATTGGGCTGAACAACTTTCGTGCTCTAAGTTTTACGCCAGCCCAACAGGAAGTCGGCTATTATGGGTTGTTTGGAAAACGCATGCTGTGGAATTTGATGTACTCCTCCTAGGAAATTCATCCATTCGCCTCAAAACTCGGTGTGCATGAAGTCAAGACATTGAGGATGATAAATTGCGGACGGATTTTTGATATCTCGAACGGTTTGGCCAAGGCGAGGAAACGAATTTATGGCGAATAATGGGACACAGGAAGTGTATTATAACTTCTGCATACATTGACTGATCTTGATAAAACTTCAGCAGTGTGTTCGTGGTCAGAGGCCGATCACATTGATGTGACTATTGTGAGTCAAAGTTATAGCGCCACCAACTGGCTGCAGGAAGTGTGTCACTTTCAAAATGCTTTGAAATCACCCTCTTATTTTTACCCGATTTGCTTCAAACTTTATGTGTATAATGTAAACACTGGGCAGATGTAGACCTGTGAAAGGATTTTTGATATCTTTAATACTGTTGCCATGGCAAAGCTTCAAACTTTAATATTCTAACACTGGGCAGATGTAGACCTGTGAAAGGATTTTTGATATCTTTAATACTGTTGCCATGGCAAAGCTTCAAACTTTAATATTCTTTTTTGATGCTTTTGAGACTCTTAACATACTTGAAATTGGATGAAACTCGACAGACACATCACATTTATTAGCCCGTAGACATGTGCAAAGTTTCAGAAACGGGCGTGGTGAGGGGCTCAGTAGCGCCACCTTTAGTCATAAATGGGGCGGTTAGTTTTATCAACAGCAACAAAACTTGGTATGTGTATTGTTCTCATCAAGACGGACAACTTTCTAATTGACATTAACCATCTCCGACCAACAGGAAGAGAGATATTTTGGTTTGAATGTGGATTTTCTGAAGAATTTTCTCTCCCTCTCTCTGTGTCTGTGTGTGTGTGAGGGGAGGGGGGATTTGACTATTGCTTTTATATTGTTAATCAAGGTTTCAGGGGCTTTTGGGGTCCTTAACGTGCTCAAAAACTCTTGAAACTTTGCACACAGGTCAGAACCCACGGCCATCAGGGCCGGGCTGAAGCTGGTACCCGGGCGTGGCTGGGGGGCTCAACAGCGCCCCCTTGAACGGGGTTCTAAAACTTGATCCATATATCAAACACGCTCGCATGAATTAATATGAAACTCGGTACACATATTGATCTCATCGGGCCGAACAACTTTACCCCGGTCAAGTTTTACGCCAGCCCAACAGGAAGTCGGCTATTATGGGTTGTTTGGAAAACGCTTGCTGTGGAATGTGAAATACTCCTCCTAGAAAATTCACTGTGTCCCCTTCAAACTCGGTGTGCATGTAGTCAAGACTTTGAGGATGCTAAATTGCGGACGGATTTTTGATATCTCGAACGGTTTGGCTGTGGCGAGGAATCGAATTTATGGCGAGAAAAGAGAAACACGGAAGTGGAATAACTTCTGCATACATTAACTGATCTTGATGAAACTTCAGCAGTGTGTTCGTGGTAAGAGGCCGATCAGATGGATGTAGCTATTGTGAGTCAAAGTTATAGCGCCACCAACTGGCAGCAGGAAGTGTGTCACTTTCAACATGCTTTTGACAAAAGTGGGGGGGTTACTTTTAACTACAGTAAAGAAAAAATAGTTTCTATATTGTTCTCATCAAGCCGGACAACTTTCTAATTTACATTCAATAGCTCTGGCCATCAGGAAGTCAGATATTTTGGTCTGAATGTGAATTTTTTTGCAAAATCAGCCTCTGAATTTTTAGCCACTCCTCTTAAACTATTTATTTTATTCGTACCAAACTTTTTCAACATGATGAAACTACATTAATCCCTCGCCATAGCAAAACCGTTTGAGATATTTATTATCCATTCACAATTTAGCATATTTAAAGTAAAAATCTTCTAAAAATGTAATTATATACCATTTATTTCTATATAAAAGTATACAAATATCACAACTAAACCCATTTTATTCTGTTTTTGCAATTCAAGAAGAATGAAAAGGTTAAAAACAGGCTATTTAGTGCTATTTGGTTCAACAAAAAAGCAAACATAGGGCTATACTGCCCTCTTGTGTCCAAAAGGACATCAAAATAGTATATAAAACTTTTTACCAGGGGCCTGTTCTTCGTACGTTGCTTAAAACATCCGAGATCAAATGAGACATCCAAGATGATATCATTGTGCTAATCATGATCTGGCTAACTCGGTTCTTCGAACACACTTGCCGGATATGATTAGTATAGCTGGTTTGAGTCATCTGAGATAATTGCGGGTTCATGCGCTGGTTAAAAGGGGATATGTATCGATAGTAGAAACATTGATCAGCAACGCTGCTATTGGCTGCTCAGCGTGGGCGTGGCCAAAGAGCGCGCTCAGTTTTTCTCCTTAGCAGAGCAAGAACTAATAGTCAAAGTTTATTCGGAATTTTAATGTTTAATTAAAACGCCAGGGAACACCTCAAAGTCTGCAAAAGCCAGGAGAGAGGGCTGGCAAAAAGTAGCAGACAATTTAAATCCGTTAGAAGTGGCCATGTTAGATGTTTTTATCACTTATTAGCCTATATTTTTGTATTTTAATAATTGCATAATTACTTTGTTCATTGTAATGTCAGAGTCACCACACTAGAACATGGGAACAAATAAAAGTGAAGTACAAAAATATTCTACATAATGGTATTTTTTTGTTATATAGTCTCTTTTATAAAAGGCACTGTTAAATAAATGGTTGTCAGATTATAAAAGCAACCAAGAAAAAGGCTGAGAAAAGAAAAGATCTTAGTAGCCTACACTGTAAAATAATTTTTGCTGCATTAAATTAAGGCCGTATAGTCATTTCAACTGTTAAATCTTGAATGATGAATTGCTTTGACTTGTGAAAGTGAAAACTGATAAACTTATGTTATGTTAATGTAAAAATATTAACACTTGTATCTGTTCCCAAGAAAGTGGTGGCTGAAATATGTGCAGTAAGTGGACATTTTCTAACTTTTCAAAATAAATAAAGTATAAGACTTTATAATGTCCATTTGTTTCCATTGCACTGGACAGTGAATAAACCCTCTCAGATAACTGTCATATGGAGGAACTAGCCTACCTGCAAGCGCATAAATAACTTTACTTAATATATACTTGTATGCTTTATGGCTGCAATATAAGTTGCAGGATTCCACATCTACAGAAAGGCCTACAGAAGAGTCTGCACAGACAGAAGAGACATAGGCCTACAGGTGGGCAGTGTATAGCCAACTTTTCCTTTTTATTTGTTGCATGAGGCATGTGTCTAATATCACTTGTTGCAGGCACTTGACCACTGGCTTTTCTTTACAAAGAACAACTGAAATAAAACTCAAGGAACTAAGCATATTTGTATTTTATTAAACATTTAATGAAAAGTGTGTTTTTTTGGCAATGTTGTGTAATATGGCACATGCAACAATGTCACAGGCCCTGTCGGTGTGCAACCCTCAGACTTTTCAGACACTGACATCTTCCCTTTAGTTAGCCAAAGTTCATTTCATTGTGTGCCCTTGTCCTGGCAAGAGCTGCATTGTAACTGGTTTGGGTCAATGGGGTCATAAAACACCTGTCTGCAGGCAGGAACATGTCATAATCACCTATGACAAAATGCAGTTCTGTTAGGATCAGCATAAGTGTATGTAATACCGTGAGCTTGATATTTAATTGTGTAACTTTTCTTACCACTTTCAAATAATGTGCATAAATGTGAATCTCTGAAAATGCTTAAGTCATGCACAGACCCTGGCCATTTTGCTTTCACATTTGTGATATGGAAGATTTTAGTCAACTGCCTTCTTTCTTTTTTTTTATATAATATTACTAATCTGGAATATTAAGAATCACAATAGTAACTGGGCTGCACATTTACATTGTGAACCCTCTTTCTGTTCACATAATCCCCTTATTGAGGCCTTGATGGCAGTCTATAGCCTATAGTCTACCAATCACGTTAGTGAAGCCTGAGTGACATACTGTAATCGGCATGGACCATGGTCATGATTGCATGATCTTCATAAAAAATTATGATAGCCTAAAAAAAAAAAAATGATTTAAAAAAAATGCTTTACAACATTGGGTCTTAAGTGGCTTGGAAATTCCACACAAAAAAAAAAAAACTAAAACTGTTTCTTAAACCTAAAAGCGCCAGGTAAACTCCGAATGACACGACAGACAGCACTTTCCATCAAGTTCTCCGCATCTCCAATAGTGTAAAGGAAAGCCACTCGCAAATAATCTTAGGGCAATGCAAACAGTTTGTGCTGTAGCCTAGTTAAAGCCCGACTCCGACAAGTCGAAAATAAATGTGCGTTTCCAACAAATTAATAATGTAAACGACAATCTCACGAGTCCCGAGAAAAAATATATATCTCGGAGAGTGCACTATCGTGCTGCGCTGGACTTCCCGTATCAGCTCCGCTTATGAAGCCGCAGTCTAATCCTGTTAACATGAAATAAGCCTGCTCCCGAGCAGGTTTAAGATTGCGCACCTGTTGCTATGACAGCAAGTCTAGGATGAGCGTCGAAGAACCAAACAATCCAAGATCATGCCAAATCGCCAACAATCAAATCCAGCTAACTGAGTTAGCGACGTACGAAGAACGGGCCCCAGGTAGGCCAATATTGTATTTAAATATACATTTATTAGGTATGTGTCTGAGGATATTTTCCCACCGGTTAATCGACGTGTGACACGAGTGGGTGCTTTTAAATCGCTAATATAATAGTGAAAGAAAAATAATGATAATGTTGCACACACAAATCACACACATGTGGGAAAGAATGATGCTTTTAAACAACACTAAACCGCCATTAGGTGTCGCCAGGCATCCATCTTAATAAGCGAGTCATTGATTCATTCGTTCAAACGATTCGTTCGAATGAGTCGATCATGATTAAGACAGATGTTTATGGATTGATCATTCAATCTTTGAGTCAACCGATTCGTTAAAAATGCTGAATCGTTCAGTTATGAGAAAACACGTGATGCGTGATGGTTCTGCCGTGATCTTTGTTTAACTATTTTCGCTGCTGAAACAGAACAAAAACAGTCAACATTGCATCTAAAATGTAAGTGACTTAATTGTAACTGTTTATTAACCTGTTGTATGAAATCTAGGGGTGGGAGAAAAAATTGATTCTTAGATGCATCGCGATGCGGACGTGGACGATTCTGAATCGATTCACAAATGTCAAAAAATCGATTCTCTAAAAAAATATTTTTCTAATAACGTAATATTGACGGAAGGCAAAAGGCGGAACTCTAAGCGGACGTGCGTGCAGTCTGTGGCGCGCACATAACAGAGAAGTTTCTTCTGCTCACCAAGGCTGCATTTATTTGATTAAAAATACAAACAAAAACAGTAATATTGTAAAATAGTATTCCAATTTAAAACAGCTGCTTTCTATTTTAATATATTTTAAACTGTTATTTATTCCTGTGATCAAAGCTGAGTTTTCAGCATCATTACTCCAGTCGTCACTGTCACATGATCCTTCAGAAATTATTCTAATATGATGATTGATACTCAAGAAACATTCATTATTATTTTAAATGTCGAAAACAGTTGTGTACAGTCTTTGATGAATAGAAAGTTCAAAAGAACAGCATTTATCTGAAATCTAAAGCTTTTGTAACGTTAAACACTACCGCTCAAAAGTTTGTGGTTAGTAATAATTAAAATTTTATTTTTGGGGGAAAGAAATAAAATAAATCAGTACTTTTATTTATGAAGGATGAGTTAAACTGATCAACAGTTACAGTAAAGACATTTATAATGTTAAAAATATATATATTTGAAATATATGCTGTTCTTTTGAACTTTACATTCATCAAAGCATTTTGAAAAAAAAAATCTGTACACAACTGTTTTCAACATTGAAAATAATAATGAATATTTATTGAGCATCAATCATCATATTAGTATGATTTCTGAAGGATCATGTGACACTGAAGACTGGAGTAATGATGCTGAAAACTCAACTTTGATCACAGAAATGAATTACTATGTAAAATATTTTAAAATTGAAAACAGCTGTTTTAAATTGGAATAATATTTCACAATATTACTGTTTTTGTTTGTATTTTTAATCAATAAATGCAGCCTTGGTGAGCAGAAGAGACTTCTCCTAAAAACATTAAAAATCTTACTGACCCCAAACTTTTGAACAATAATATATATATATATATATATATATATATATATATATATACATATATATGTATGTGTGTGTATGTATGTATGTATGTATATATATATATATATATATATATATATATATATATATATATATAGCTGCGAGCAGCGATGGAGGGCCAAAGCCGGCGGTACCGCCACCCCGGTGCCTTTAGGTAACTAAAGGCACCGGGGTTGCGGTGCCACCGGCTTGGGCCCGTAATCGCTGCTCGCAGCTATATTTATTATTATTATTATTATTATTGTTCAAGGGTTCGGGGGCTTTTGGGGCCTTTAACGTGCTCAAAAACTCATGAAACTTTGCACACAGGTCAGAAGCTGCGGCCATTAGGGCCGGGCTGAAGATGGTACCTGGGCGTGGCAGGGGGGCTCGACAGCGCCCCCTTGAATGGGGTCCGAGTGCGGTCCGAAAACTTGGTCCATATACCAAACACTCTTGCATGAATTAATATGAAACTCGGTACACATATAGATCTTATTGGGCTGAACAACTTTCGTGCTCTAAGTTTTACGCCAGCCCAACAGGAAGTCGGCTATTATGGGTTGTTTGGAAAACGCATGCTGTGGAATTTGATGTACTCCTCCTAGGAAATTCATCCATTCGCCTCAAAACTCGGTGTGCATGAAGTCAAGACATTGAGGATGATAAATTGCGGACAGATTTTTGATATCTCGAACGGTTTGGCCAAGGCGAGGAAACGAATTTATGGCGAATAATGGGACACAGGAAGTGTATTATAACTTCTGCATACATTGACTGATCTTGATAAAACTTCAGCAGTGTGTTCGTGGTCAGAGGCCGATCACATTGATGTGACTATTGTGAGTCAAAGTTATAGCGCCACCAACTGGCAGCAGGAAGTGTGTCACTTTCAAAATGCTTTGAAATCACCCTCTTATTTTTACCCGATTTGCTTCAAACTTTATGTGTATAATGTAAACACTGGGCAGATGTAGACCTGTGAAAGGATTTTTGATATCTTTAATACTGTTGCCATGGCAAAGCTTCAAACTTTAATATTCTTTTTTGATGCTTTTGAGACTCTTAACATACTTGAAATTGGATGAAACTCGACAGACACATCACATTTATTAGCCCGTAGACATGTGCAAAGTTTCAGAAACGGGCGTGGTGAGGGACTCAGTAGCGCCACCTTTAGTCATAAATGGGGCGGTTAGTTTTATCAACAGCAACAAAACTTGGTATGTGTATTGTTCTCATCAAGACGGACAACTTTCTAATTGACATTAACCATCTCCGACCAACAGGAAGAGAGATATTTTGGTTTGAATGTGGATTTTCTGAAGAATTTTCTCTCCCTCTCTCTGTGTCTGTGTGTGTGTGAGGGGAGGGGGGGATTTGACTATTGAATCAAGGTTTCAGGGGCTTTTGGGGTCCTTAACGTGCTCAAAAACTCTTGAAACTTTGCACACAAGTCAGAACCCACGGCCATCAGGGCCGGGCTGAAGCTGGTACCCGGGCGTGGCTGGGGGGCTCAACAGCGCCCCCTTGAACGGGGTTCTAAAACTTGATCCATATATCAAACACGCTCGCATGAATTAATATGAAACTCGGTACACATATAGATCTCATCGGGCCGAACAACTTTACCCCGGTCAAGTTTTACGCCAGCCCAACAGGAAGTCGGCTATTATGGGTTGTTTGGAAAACGCTTGCTGTGGAATGTGAAATACTCCTCCTAGAAAATTCACCGTGTCCCCTTCAAACTCGGTGTGCATGTAGTCAAGACTTTGAGGATGCTAAATTGCGGACGGATTTTTGATATCTCGAACGGTTTGGCTGTGGCGAGGAATCGAATTTATGGCGAGAAAAGAGAAACACGGAAGTGGAATAACTTCTGCATACATTAACTGATCTTGATGAAACTTCAGCAGTGTGTTCGTGGTAAGAGGCCGATCAGATGGATGTAGCTATTGTGAGTCAAAGTTATAGCGCCACCAACTGGCAGCAGGAAGTGTGTCACTTTCAACATGCTTTTGACAAAAGTGGGGGGGTTACTTTTAACTACAGTAAAGAAAAAATAGTTTCTATATTGTACTCATCAAGCCGGACAACTTTCTAATTTACATTCAATAGCTCTGGCCATCAGGAAGTCAGATATTTTGGTCTGAATGTGAATTTTTTTGCAAAATCAGCCTCTGAATTTTTAGCCACTCCTCTTAAACTATTTATTTTATTCGTACCAAACTTTTTCAACATGATGAAACTACATTAAATATGCTAAATTGTGAATGGATAATAAATATCTCAAACGGTTTTGCTATGGCGAGGGATTAAAGTAAAAATCTTCTAAAAATGTAATTATATACCATTTATTTCTATATAAAAGTATACAAATATCACAACTAAACCCATTTTATTCTGTTTTTGCAATTCAAGAAGAATGAAAAAGTTAAAAACAGGCTATTTAGTGCTATTTGGTTTAACAAAAAAGCAAACATAGGGCTATACTGCCTTCTTGTGTCCAAAAGGACATCAAAATAGTATATAAAACTTTTTACCAGGTAGGCCAATATTGTATTTAAATATACATTTATTAGGTATGTGTCTGAAGATATTTTCCCACCGGTTAATCGACGTGTGACACGAGTGGGTGCTTTTAAATCGCTAATATAATAGTGAAAGAAAAATAATGATAATGTTGCACACACAAATCACACACATGTGGGAAAGAATGATGCTTTTAAACAACACTAAACCGCCATTAGGTGTCGCCAGGCATCCATCTTAATAAGCGAGTCATTGATTCGTTCGTTCAAACGATTCGTTCGAATGAGTCGATCATGATTAAGACAGATGTTTATGGATTGATCATTCAATCTTTGAGTCAACCGATTCGTTAAAAATGCTGAATCGTTCAGTTATGAGAAAACACGTGATGCTGAAACAGAACAAAAACAGTCAACATTGCATCCAAAATGTAAGTGACTTAATTGTAACTGTTTATTAACCTGTTGTATGAAATCTAGGGGTGGGAGAAAAAATTTATTCTTAGATGCATCGCGATGCGGACGTGGACGATTCTGAATCGATTCACAAATGTAAAAAAATCGATTCTCTAAAAAAATATTTTTCTAATAACGTAATATTGACGGAAGGCAAAAGGCGCAACTCTAAGCGGACGTGCGTGCAGTCTGTGGCGCGCACATAACAGAGAAGTTTCTTCTGCTCACCAAGGCTGCATTTATTTGATTAAAAATACAAACAAAAACAGTAATATTGTAAAATATTATTCCAATTTAAAACAGCTGCTTTCTATTTTAATATATTTTAAACTGTTATTTATTCCTGTGATCAAAGCTGAGTTTTCAGCATCATTACTTCAGTCGTCACTGTCACATGATCCTTGAGAAATTATTCTTGTATGATGATTGATACTCAAGAAACATTCATTATTATTTTAAATGTCGAAAACAGTTGTGTACAGTCTTTGATGAATAGAAAGTTCAAAAGAACAGCATTTATCTGAAATCTAAAGCTTTTGTAACGTTAAACACTACCGCTCAAAAGTTTGTGGTTAGTAATAATTACAATTTTATTTTTGGGGGAAAGAAATAAAATAAATCAGTACTTTTATTTATGAAGGATGAGTTAAACTGATCAACAGTTACAGTAAAGACATTTATAATGTTAAAAATATATATCTTTGAAATATATGCTGTTCTTTTGAACTTTACATTCATCAAAGCATTTTGAAAAAAAAAATCTGTACACAACTGTTTTCAACATTGAAAATAATAATGAATATTTATTGAGCATCAATCATCATATTAGTATGATTTCTGAAGGATCATGTGACACTGAAGACTGGAGTAATGATGCTGAAAACTCAACTTTGATCACAGAAATGAATTACTATGTAAAATATTTTAAAATTGAAAACAGCTGTTTTAAATTGGAATAATATTTCACAATATTACTGTTTTTGTTTGTATTTTTAATCAATAAATGCAGCCTTGGTGAGCAGAAGAGACTTCTCCTAAAAACATTAAAAATCTTACTGACCCCGAACTTTTGAACAATAATATATATATATATATATATATATATATATACATACATATATATATACGGGGTGGTGGTGGCGCAATGGATAAGACACATGCCTTTGGTGTGAGAGACCCGGGTTCAAATCCACTGTGAGACACCAATGTGTCCCTGAGCAAGACACTTAACCCCTAGTTGCTCCAGAGGCGTGCGACCTCTGACATATATAGCAATTGTAAGTCGCTTTGGATAAAAGCGTCAGCTAAATGAATAAATGTAAATGTAAAATGTATGTATGTATGTATGTATGTATATATATATATATACATATACATATACATATATATGTATGTGTGTGTATGTATGTATGTATGTATGTGTATATATATATATATATATATATATATATATATATATATATATATAAATATAGCTGCGAGCAGCGATGGAGGGCCAAAGCCGGCGGTACCGCCACCCCGGTGCCTTTAGGTAACTAAAGGCACCGGGGTTGCGGTGCCACCGGCTTGGGCCCGTAATCGCTGCTCGCAGCTATATTTATTATTATTATTATTATTTTGTCAACCTTTCGGGCACTTTTGGGGCTCTTAACATGCTCGAAAACTCTTGAAATTTTCCACACACGTCAGAACCCGCGGCCATCAGGGCCGGACTGAAGCTGGTACCCGGGCGTGGCAGGGGGGCTCGACAGCGCCCCCTGGAACGGGATCCGAACACGTGTCCATAAATCAAACACGCTTGCATGTAATAATATGAAACTCGGTACACATATAGATCTCATCCGGCCGAACAACTTTCGTGCTCTAAGTTTTACGCCAGCCAAACAGGAAGTTGGCTATTTAGCGTTGTTTGGAAACGCATGCTGTGGAATTTAATGTACTCCTCCTAGGGAATTCATCGATTCGCCTCCAAACTCGGTGTGCATGAAGTCAAGACATTGAGGATGCTAAATTGCGGACGGATTTTTGATATCTCGAACGGTTTGGCCGTGGCGAGGAAACAAATTTATGGCGAAAAAATGAAACAGGAAGTGTGTTATAACTTCTGCATACATTAACTGATCTTGATGAAACTTCAGCAGTGTGTTCGTTGTAAGAGGCCGATCGCACAGATGTGACTATTGTGAGTCAAAGTTATAGCGCCACCAACAGGCAGCAGGAAGTACATCACTTTCAAAATGCTTTGAAATCAGTGTCTTATTTTTACCCGATTTGCTTCAAACTTTATGTGTACAATGTAGACACACGGCAGATGTAAACCTGTGAAAGGATTATTGATATCTTAGATACTGTTGCCGTGGCAACGCATCAAACTTTAATATTCTTTTTTGATGCTTTTGAGACTCTTAACATACTTGAAATTGCATGAAACTCAACAGACACATCACATTTATTAGCCAGTAGACATGTGCAAAGTTTCAGAAACGGGGGTGGTGGAATGGCTCAGTAGCGCCACCTTTAGTCAAAAATGGGGGTTTAGTTTTTCCTAGAATCACAAAACTTGGTATGTGTATTGTTCTCATCAAGACGGACAACTTTCTAATTTACATGAACCATCTCCGACCAACAGGAAGAGAGATATTTTGGTTTGAATGTGGATTTTCTGAAGAATTTTCTCTCCCTCTCTCTGTGTCTGTGTGTGTGTGAGGGGAGGGAGGGATTTGACTATTGCTTTTATATTGTTAATCAAGGTTTCAGGGGCTTTTGGGGTCCTTAACGTGCTCAAAAACTCTTGAAACTTTGCACACAGGTCAGAACCCACGGCCATCAGGGCCGAGCTGAAGCTGGTACCCGGGCGTGGCAGGGGGGCTCAACAGCGCCCCCTTGAACGGGGTTCTAAAACTTGATCCATATATCAAACACGCTCGCATGAATTAATATGAAACTCGGTACACATATAGATCTCATCGGGCCGAACAACTTTACCCCGGTCAAGTTTTACGCCAGCCCAACAGGAAGTCGGCTATTATGGGTTGTTTGGAAAACGCTTGCTGTGGAATGTGAAATACTCCTCCTAGAAAATTCACCGTGTCCCCTTCAAACTCGGTGTGCATGTAGTCAAGACTTTGAGGATGCTAAATTGCGGACGGATTTTTGATATCTCGAACGGTTTGGCTGTGGCGAGGAATCGAATTTATGGCGAGAAAAGAGAAACACGGAAGTGGAATAACTTCTGCATACATTAACTGATCTTGATGAAACTTCAGCAGTGTGTTTGTGGTAAGAGGCCGATCAGATGGATGTAGCTATTGTGAGTCAAAGTTATAGCGCCACCAACTGGCAGCAGGAAGTGTGTCACTTTCAACATGCTTTTGACAAAAGTGGGGGGGTTACTTTTAACTACAGTAAAGAAAAAATAGTTTCTATATTGTTCTCATCAAGCCGGACAACTTTCTAATTTACATTCAATAGCTCTGGCCATCAGGAAGTCAGATATTTTGGTCTGAATGTGATTTTTTTTGCAAAATCAGCCTCTGAATTTTTAGCCACTCCTCTTAAACTATTTATTTTATTCGTACCAAACTTTTTCAACATGATGAAACTACATTAAATATGCTAAATTGTGAATGGATAATAAATATCTCAAACGGTTTTGCTATGGCGAGGGATTAAAGTAAAAATCTTCTAAAAATGTAATTATATACCATTTATTTCTATATAAAAGTATACAAATATCACAACTAAACCCATTTTATTCTGTTTTTGCAATTCAAGAAGAATGAAAAAGTTAAAAACAGGCTATTTAGTGCTATTTGGTTCAACAAAAAAGCAAACATAGGGCTATACTGCCCTCTTGTGTCCAAAAGGACATCAAAATAGTATATAAAACTTTTTACCAGGTAGGCCAATATTGTATTTAAATATACATTTATTAGGTATGTGTCTGAGGATATTTTCCCACCGGTTAATCGACGTGTGACACGAGTGGGTGCTTTTAAATCGCTAATATAATAGTGAAAGAAAAATAATGATAATGTTGCACACACAAATCACACACATGTGGGAAAGAATGATGCTTTTAAACAACACTAAACCGCCATTAGGTGTCGCCAGGCATCCATCTTAATAAGCGAGTCATTGATTCATTCGTTCAAACGATTCGTTCGAATGAGTCGATCATGATTAAGACAGATGTTTATGGATTGATCATTCAATCTTTGAGTCAACCGATTCGTTAAAAATGCTGAATCGTTCAGTTATGAGAAAACACGTGATGCGTGATGGTTCTGCCGTGATCTTTGTTTAACTATTTTCGCTGCTGAAACAGAACAAAAACAGTCAACATTGCATCTAAAATGTAAGTGACTTAATTGTAACTGTTTATTAACCTGTTGTATGAAATCTAGGGGTGGGAGAAAAAATTTATTCTTAGATGCATCGCGATGCGGACGTGGACGATTCTGAATCGATTCACAAATGTCAAAAAATCGATTCTCTAAAAAAATATTTTTCTAATAACGTAATATTGACGGAAGGCAAAAGGCGGAACTCTAAGCGGACGTGCGTGCAGTCTGTGGCGCGCACATAACAGAGAAGTTTCTTCTGCTCACCAAGGCTGCATTTATTTGATTAAAAATACAAACAAAAACAGTAATATTGTAAAATAGTATTCCAATTTAAAACAGCTGCTTTCTATTTTAATATATTTTAAACTGTTATTTATTCCTGTGATCAAAGCTGAGTTTTCAGCATCATTACTCCAGTCGTCACTGTCACATGATCCTTCAGAAATTATTCTAATATGATGATTGATACTCAAGAAACATTCATTATTATTTTAAATGTCGAAAACAGTTGTGTACAGTCTTTGATGAATAGAAAGTTCAAAAGAACAGCATTTATCTGAAATCTAAAGCTTTTGTAACGTTAAACACTACCGCTCAAAAGTTTGTGGTTTAATAATAATTAAAATTTTATTTTTGGGGGAAAGAAATAAAATAAATCAGTACTTTTATTTATGAAGGATGAGTTAAACTGATCAACAGTTACAGTAAAGACATTTATAATGTTAAAAATATATATATTTGAAATATATGCTGTTCTTTTGAACTTTACATTCATCAAAGCATTTTGAAAAAAAAAAATCTGTACACAACTGTTTTTAACATTGAAAATAATAATGAATATTTATTGAGCATCAATCATCATATTAGTATGATTTCTGAAGGATCATGTGACACTGAAGACTGGAGTAATGATGCTGAAAACTCAACTTTGATCACAGAAATGAATTACTATGTAAAATATTTTAAAATTGAAAACAGCTGTTTTAAATTGGAATAATATTTCACAATATTACTGTTTTTGTTTGTATTTTTAATCAATAAATGCAGCCTTGGTGAGCAGAAGAGACTTCTCCTAAAAACATTAAAAATCTTACTGACCCCAAACTTTTGAACAATAATATATATATATATATATATATATGTATGTGTGTGTATGTATGTATGTATGTATGTATATATATATATATACCCGCGGCCATCAGGGCCGGGCTGAAGCTGGTACCCGGGCGTGGCAGGGGGTCTCGACAGCGCCCCCTGGAACGGGGTCCGAAAACTTGGTCCATAAATCAAACACGCTTGCATGTAATAATATGAAACTCGGAACACATATAGATCTCATCGGGCCGCACAACTTTCATGCGCTAAGTTTTACGCCAGCCCAACAGGAAGTCGACTATTTAGGGTTGTTTGGAAACGCATGCTTAGGAATTTGAAACACTTCTCTTAGGGAATTCACCCGGTCAGCACCAAACTCGGTGTGCATGAAGTCAAGACATTGAGGATTTTTGATATCTCGAACGGTTTGGCTGTGGCGAGGAAACGAATTTATGGCGAATAATGGGACACAGGAAGTGTATTATAACTTCTGCATACATTGACTGATCTTGATAAGACTTCAGCAGTGTGTTCTTGCTCAGAGGCTGATCACATTGATGTGACTATTGTGAGTCAAAGTTATAGCGCCACCAACTGGCAGCAGGAAGTGTGTCACTTTCAAAATGCTTTGAAATCACCCTCTTATTTTAACCCGATTTGCTTCAAACTTTATGTGAATAATGTAGACACACGGCAGATGTAGACCTGTGAAAGGTTTATTGATATCTTAGATACTGTTGCCGTGGCAACGCATCAAACTTTAATATTCTTTTTTGATGCTTTTGAGACTCTTAACATACTTGAAATTGCATGAAACTCGACAGACACATCACATTTATTAGCCAGTAGACATGTGCAAAGTTTCAGAAACGGGCGTGGTGAGGGGCTCAGTAGCGCCACCTTTAGTCAAAAATGGGGGCTTAGTTTTACATAGAGTCACTAAACTCGCTATGTATATTGTTCTCATTAAACCGGACAACTTTCTAATTCACACTTATTAGCTGAGAGCAACAGGAAGTCAGATATTTTGGTTTGAATGTGATTTTTTGGAGAATTTTCTCTCTCTCTCTCTCTCTCTGTCTCTGTGTGTGTGAGGGGTGGGAGGGAATTTCCAATTGATTTCAGTGTGTTTCAAGGTTTCAGGGGCTTTTGGGGCCCTTAACGTGCTCGAAAACTCTTGAAACTTTGCACACAGGTCAGAACCTGCGGCCATCAGGGCCGGGCTGAAGCTGGTACCCGGGCGTGGCAGGGGGGCTCAACAGCGCCCCCTGGAACGGGATCCGAACACTTGTCCATAAATCAAACACACTTGCATGTAATGATATGAAACTCGGTACACAAATAGATCTCATCGGGCCGAACAACTTTCGTGCTCTAAGTTTTACACCAGCCCAACAGGAAGTCGGCAATTATGGGTTGTTTGGAGAACGCTTGCTGTGGAATTTGAAACACTTCTCCTAGAGAATTAATTAAATCGCCACCAAACTCGGTGTGCATGAAGTCAAGACATTGAGGATGCTAAATTGCGGACGGATTTTTGATATCTCGAACGCTTTGGTCGTGGTGAGGAAACGCATTTATTGCGAGAAAAGAGAAACACGAAGTGGTATAACTTCAGCATACATTAACTGATCTTGATGAAACTTCAGCAGTGTGTTCGTGGTAAGAGGCCGATCAGATGGATGTAACTATTGTGAGTCAAAGTTATAGCGCCACCAACTGGCAGCAGGAAGTGTGTCACTTTCAAAATGTTTTTGACAAAAGTGGGGGGGTTAGGTTTACCCACAATTACAAAAATCAGTAAGTATATTGGTCTCATCGAGCTGGACAACTTTCTAATTTGCAGTCATTAGCTTGGACCAACAGGAAGTCAGATATTTTGGTTTGAATGTGGATTTATTTGCAAATTCAGCCTCTGCTTTTTACCCACTCCTGCTAAGTGTTTTTTTTTTTATTCACACCAAACTTTTTCAACATGATGAAAATACATTAAAGATGCTAAATTGAGAACGGATATTGAATATCTCAAACGGTTTTGACATGGCGAGGGATTAAAATAATGTCAAAAAAGGAATCAGAAAACATCTCATATATTCTTAAAATTTAATTATACACCATTTATTTTTATATAAAATTATACAAATATTAGAACTAAACCTATTTTATTCTGTTTTTGCAATTCAAGAAGTATGAAAAAGTTAAAAACAGGCTATTTAGTGCTATTTGTTTCAACAAAAAAGCAAACATAGGGCTATACTGCCCTCTTGTGTCCAAAAGGATATCAAAATAGTATATAAAACGTTTTACTAGGTAGGCCTATTGTATTTAAATATAAATTTATTAGGTATATGACTGTGAGGATATTTTCCCATCGGTTAAGCGACGTGTGACACGAGCGGGTGCTTTTAAATCGCTAATATAAAAGTGAAAGTAAAAAAACGGACGTCCGCACGGACATTGATAATGGTGCACGTTGGAAAGAATGATACTTTTAAACATAACACTAAACCGCCATTAGGTGTCGCCAGGCGACCATCTTAATGAGCGAGTCATTGATTCATTCGTTCAAACGATTCATTCCAATGACTGAGTCATTCATGATTGAGACAGATGTTTATGGATTGACCATTGAATCTTTGAGTCAAGCGATTCGTTTCAAAATGCTGAATCATTCAGTAATGAGAAAACAAGTTGCTGTGATCTTTGTTTAACTATTTTTGCTGCTGAAACAGAACAAAAACAGTCAATATTGCATCTAAAATGTAAGTGACTTAATTGTAACTGTTTATTAACCTGTTGTATGAAATCAATGTCACAGTTTCAATTGTGATTGTATTCAGGAAATAGTTGCCTACTCGTCAAGTGAGGTTGCTTAACTCTATCATATGTTATAAAATATATAAAAACTCCATATTTGTAATTTTTATAGTCAGTATGTTGTTAACTGGGTTGCTTTTTTGTGTGCTGCGCTCATTTGTTTACAATTCTCCTGGAGAAGCAGCATGAGCCTCAGCAGTGCAACCTTGTTACCATTGATCAGTAATACATTTATTATTAACTGCTGATTGCAACTTAAAATGAATGTAATGAAATTAGAATAATCTCTCGTTTTAGTGATTCCCAAGTTATTTTTTTGTTATTGACGTTCTAATCAGGCTATACTTTGGTCGGGCAAGTAAAATTCTCTTTCAGGTAGGCCTATTGTATTTATATATAAATATATTAGGGATGTGACTGTGATAAAATTTTCCCACCGGTTAATCGACATGTGACACCGCTGAGGGCTTTTAAATCGCTAACTATAGTATACTATATACTAGTAAAATACAGACGTCCGCACAGACATTGATAATGGTGCGGAGTAGAGCGAGCATTTTCAATGTATTCCTATGGATGTAGGAATTAACTAAAACATTTTATTTATGTTTTGTGTCCACTGTTCAACCGCAACCGCGTCACACACACATTCCAGAATTGCAATCTTGACATTCATTATAGCCCTAATACAATATAATAATAAAAATAGTCAACCTAACATAAACGAATTACACTGCTCTGTTTAAATAGTCAGTAGTACAATCTGTACCATTCACAGTAAGCAGAGCTCCACTGTGAAGTTTCCAAGCACATTTTTGCGCGCGTGAAGAGGATGATTTTTTCCATCGATATTGGAACACGAGTGAAGTACAAAGCCTATAATAAAGAATAGTTTAGCATCCAAATACATCGCAAAAATTGAAACATTTTGATTCTAATGAGAGGGTTACGTGAGACCAACACTGCTTACTTTCGTTTTTATTTTTACATTAAATTTAAAGGATTTGTTGTGGAATATTTTGAGTGTATCATAAAATCAGAATAAGGTAATACAAGTAATATTTTCTGTCTTATAAATATATATATATATATATATATATATATATATATATATATATATGTATGTGTGTGTGTGTGTGTATATATATATATATATATATATATATATATATATATATATATATATATATATATATATAAATATAGCTGCGAGCAGCGATGGAGGGCCAAAGCCGGTGCCACCGGCTTGGGCCCGCAATCGCTGCTCGCTGCTATATTTTATTATTATTATTAGGGCCCAAGCCCTGAAGGGGCGAAGGCCCTATTGTTTTCGTTAGGATTATTATTATTAGGGCCCGAGCACCGATGGTGTGAGGACCCTCTTGGAATTGCTCTGTTTATTATTATTATTATTATTATTCTTCTCCGCATTTAATTGCATTTTTGAGGGCCTAAACATGCTCGAAAACTCACGAAACTTTGCACACGCGTCAGAACTGGCGAAAATTTACATCTGATATAGGTTTCAGAATTGGGCGGGGCAAAATGGCTCGATAGCGCCACCTATAAAAGTTCAACGGAGTGCGCCTCCCGCTGTGTTCCACGTACGTGTACGAAATTCGGTACATATGTGTAAGGACCTAATACCTACAAAAAAGTCTCTTGGAGCATAGCTCTAAACACAACAGGAAGTCAGCCATTTTCAACTTCCTCTCTGATTTTTGTGCACTTTTTGCCATTTTCAGGCCTCGTACTTTAACGAACTCCTCCTACAGTTTTAATCTGATCATCTTCAAATTTGGTGAGTGTAATCTTAAGGCCTTTGCGACGTTAAATTGCGAAGATCTTGAGTTTTCGTCGAAGGGCGGGCCCTCGGCGGCCTGACAAATTTTGATGTTTCGCCATGAAACAGGAAGTTGCTGTAACTCAGGCTTGGAATGTCCAATCTGCCCCAAACTTCACACTTTTGATAAGCGTTCTGTCCTGAACACATGACCATGCTCATATTCAGTTACAGTCATAGCGCCACCTGCTGGCAACAGGAAGTGACATGTTTAACACTCTTGTGGACTCCTGATAACATATAAAAAAGTGCCAGCAAGTGCTAAACATGCTAACAACTTACTAGAAACATGCTAAAACATGCTAGCAAACACTTAGCTAAGTGCTAAAGCATGCTATTACTGCAATTAAATAGGAATTTGCTGTAACTCAGGCACGGAATGTCCAATCTGCCCCAAACTTCACACGTTTGATAAGAGTCATGGCCTGAACACATCTACATGAGAATATTCAGTTATAGTAATAGCGCCACCTACTGGTAACAGGAAGTGTCATGTTTAACACGTTGATGCCGTTCTAGCAACATGTTAAAAATGCCATTGACTTCTAAAAATGCTAGAAACATGTTAAAACATGCTAGCAATACTTAGCTAAGTGCTAAAGCATGCTAATTTAATGAAACAGGATGTTGTTGTTACTCAAGAAGGCAATGTCCAATCTGCGCCAAACTTCACACTTTTGATAAGCGTTCTGTCCTGAACACATGACCATGTTCATATTCAGTTACAGTCATAGCGCCACCTGCTGGCAACAGGAAGTGACATGTTAAACACTGTTGTGGACTCCTGATAACATATAAAAAAGTGCCAGCAAGTGCTAAACATGCTAACAACATGCTAGAAACATGTTAGCAAACACTTAGCTAAGTGCTAAAGCATGCTATTGCTGCAAATAAATAGGAAGTTGCTGTAACTAAGGCATGGAATGTCCAATCTGCCCCAAACTTCACACTTTTGATAAGCGTTCTGTCCTGAACACATGACCATGCTCATATTCAGTTACAGTTATAGCGCCACCTGCTGGCAACAGGAAGTGACATGTTTAACACTCTTGTGGACTCCTGATAACATATAAAAAAGTGCCAGCAAGTGCTAAACATGCTAACAACATACTAGAAACATGCTAAAACATGCTAGCAAACACTTAGCTAAGTGCTAAAGCATGCTATTACTGCAATTAAATCGAAATTTGTTGTAACTCAGGCACAGAATGTCCAATCTGCCCCAGACTTCACACGTTTGATAAGAGTCATGGCCTGAACACATCTACATGAGAATATTCAGTTATAGTAATAGCGCCACCTACTGGTAACAGGAAGTGTCATGTTTAACACGTTGATGCCGTTCTAGCAACATGTTAAAAATGCCATTGACTTCTAAAAATGCTAGAAACATGTTAAAACATGCTAGCAATACTTAGCTAATTCAATGAAACAGGATGTTGTTGTTACTCAAGAAGGCAATGTCCAATCTGCGCCAAACTTCACACTTTTGATAAGCGTTCTGTCCTGAACACATGACCATGCTCATTCAGTTACAGTCATAGCACCGCCTGCTGGCAACAGGAAGTGACATGTTAAACACTGTTGTGGACTCCTGATAACATATAAAAAAGTGCCAGCAAGTGCTAAACATGCTAACAACATACTAGAAACATATTAGCAAACACTTAGCTAAGTGCTAAAGCATGCTATTGCTGCCTAAAAATAAATTTGCTGTAACACAGGCATGGAATGTCCAATCTGCCCCAAACTTAATATGTAACATGCAAGAAACATGCTAGCAACACATAGCTAAGTTCTAAAGCATGCTAGAAATGCTAAAGGAAGTTGTTGTAACTTAGGCATACAATGTCCAATCTACCCCAAACTTCACACGTTTGATAATAGTTATCTCCTGAACACAAGTCCATGCTCATATTCAGATATAGTCATAGCGCCGCCTGCTGGCAACAGGAAGTGACGTTTAACACTATTCTGGACTCCTAATAACATATAAAAAAGTGTCACCAACTGTTAAACATGTTAGCAACATACTAGAAACATGCAATCAAATACTTAGCTAAGTGTTAAAGCATCCTATTACTGCAATTAAATATGAATTTGCTGTAACTCAGGCATTCAATGTCCAATCTACCCCAAAATTAAAGGGTTAGTTCACCCAAAAATGAAAATTCTGTCAGTAATTACTCACCCTCATGTTGTTCCAACCATGTAAGTCTTTCGTTCATCTTCGGAACACAAATTAAGATATTTTTGATGAAATCTGACAGAATTTTGACTCCTCCATAGGCTTCCAGTGTGACCGAAACTCACCGGCCCAGAATAGTTATTAAAACATCGTTAAAATAGTCCAAGTAACTACAGTGGCACTACATTAAGTTTATCATGCGACGAGAATACTTTTTGTGCGCAAAAACAAACAAAAATAACGACTTTATTCCACTTTTCATTTCCTTCTCTCTGGGCCTCGTAGTGTGTTTGCGCTGCGCGTCTGTGTTGCACGTCATCACGCAACACACACATGACCGGCGTCGGCCAATAGTGAGCCTACGTGGTGACGTGTGACACAGACGCGCTGCGCAAAAACACTACGCAAACCAACTAGACATCCAGAGAGAAGGAAATGAATAGTGGAATAAAGTCGTTATTTTTGTTTGTTTTTGCGCACAAAAAGTATTCTCGTCGCTTGATATACTTAAGATTGAGCCACTGGAGTCACTTGGACTATATTAACGATCTCTTTAATAACTTTTCTGGGCCAGCAAGTTTCGGTCACACTGGAAGCCTATGGAGGAGTGAAACATGGCTCAGATTTCATCAAAAATATCTTAATTTGTGTTCCGAAGATGAACGAAGGTCTTACGCGGTTGGAACAACATGAGGGTGAGTAATTACTGACAGAATTTAAATTTTTGGGTGAACTAACCCTTTAATATGTAATATGCTAGAAACATCATAAAACATGCTAGAAATGCTAAAGGAAGTTGTTGTAACTCAAGCATACAATGTCCAATCTGCCCCAAACTCCACATGTTTGATAAAAGTCCTGCACTGAACACATCTACATAGCGATATTCAGATATAGACATAGCCCCACCTACTGGCAACAGAAACTGACATGGTTAACACAGTAATGCAGTACTAACCACATAACTATTGTGTACTAAGCATGCTAAAAACATACTAAACCTGCTAGCAACTACTATATATACCTCCTTAAATGCACATTGTCCAACCATGCTCTGTCTTCCTAAAGCCACCGGGTGGCGGCGGCACGGGTGCGAGGGCCCTTTCATCGCTGCTTGCAGCTTTAATTATTATTATTATTGTTCTTCAAGGGTTCGGGGGCTTTTGGGGCCTTTAACGTGCTCAAAAACTCATGAAACTTTGCACGCAGGTCAAAACCCGCGGCCATTAGGGCCGGGCTGAAGCTGGTACCCGGGCGTGGCAGGGGGGCTCAACAGCGCCCCCTAGAACACAATCTTAAATCTTGGACACATACAAGAACGTATTAGTATGAAACTCGGTACACATATAGATCTCATCGGGCCGAACAACTTTCGCGCTCTAAGTTATTAGCTCTGCCCAACAGGAAGTCAGCTATTATGGGTTGTTTGAAAAACGCATGCTGTGGAATTTAATGTACTCCTCCTAGGGAATTGATCCGATCCACACCAAACTCGGTCAGCATGAAGTCAAGATATTGAGGATGCTAAATTGCGGACGGATTTTTGATATCTCGAACGGTTTGGCCGTGGCGATGAAACGAATTTATAGCGAGAAAAGATAAACAGGAAGTGTGTTATAACTTCTGCATACATTAACTGATCTTGATGAAACTTCCGCAGTGTGTTCGTTGTAAGAGGCCGATCACATGGATGTGACTATTGTGAGTCAAAGTTATAGCGCCACCAACTGGCAGCAGGAAGTGTGTCACTTTCAAAATGCTTTGAAATCACCCTCTTATTTTTACCCGATTTGCTTCAAACTTTATGTGTATAATGTAGACACACGGCAGATGTAGACCTGTGAAAGGTTTATTGATATCTTAAATACTGTTGCCGTGGCAACGCATCAAACTTTAATATTCTTTTCAGATGCTTTTGAGACTCTTAACATACTTGAAATTGGATGAAACTCGACAGACACATCACATTTATTAGCCGGTAGACATGTGCAAAGTTTCAGAAACGGGCGTGGTGAGGGGCTCAGTAGCGCCACCTTTAGTCAAAAATGGGGGCTTAGTTTTAAGTAGAGTCACAAAAATCGTTATGTATATTGTTCTCATCAAGCCGGACAACTTTCTAATTTATAGTCATAAGCTGTGACCAACAGGAAGTGAGATATTTTGGTTTGAATGTGATTGTTTGTAGAATTCTCTCCCTCTCTCTCTCTGCCTCTGCGTCTCTGTGTGTGTGAGGGGTGGGGGGATTTTTCTTTTGAGTGAGATTTGTTTAAAATTCCTGTTTTTCAAGGTTTCAGGGGCTTTTGGGGCCTTTAACGTGCTCGAAAACTCTTGAAACTTTGCACACAGGTCAGAACCCTCGGCCATCAGGGCTGGGCTGAAGCTGGTACCCGGGTGTGGCAGGGGGGCTCAACAGCGCCCCCTGGAATGGGATCCGAACACTTGTCCATAAATCAAACACACTTGCATGTAATGATATGAAACTCGGTACACATATAGATCACATCGGGTTGAACAACTTTCGTGCTCTAAGTTTTACGCCAGCCCAACAGGAAGTCGGCAATTATGGGTTGTTTGGAGAACGCTTGCTGTGGAATGCGAAGTACTCCTCCTAGAGAATTCATCCAATCCCCACCAAACTCGGTGTGCATGAAGTCAAGACATTGAGGATTCTAAATTGCGGACGGATTTTTGATATCTCGAACGGTTTGGCCGTGGCGAGGAAACGAATTTATGGCGAGAAAAGAGAAACACGAAGTGGTATAACTTCTGCATACATTAACGGATCTTGATGAAACTTCACCAGTGTGTTCGTGGTAAGAGGCCGATCAGATGGATGTAACTATTGTGAGTCAAAGTTATAGCGCCACCAACTGGCAGCAGGAAGTGTGTCACTTTCAAAATGCTTTTGACAAAAGTGGGGGGGTTAGTTTTACCCACAGTTTTAAAAATCAGTACGTACATTGGTCTCATCGAGCCGGACAACTTTCTAATATACAGTTATTAGCTTCGACCAATAGGAAGTCAGATATTTTGGTTTGAATGTGGATTTATTTGCAAATTCAGCCTCTGCTTTTTACCCACTCCTGCTAAGTGTTTTTTTTTTTATTCACACCAAACTTTTTTAACACGATGAAAATACATTAAAGATGCTAAATTGTGAACGGATATTAAATATTTCAAACGGTTTTGACATGGCGAGGGATTAAAATAATGTCAAAAAAGGAATCAGAAAACATCTCATATATTCTTAAAATTTAATTATACACCATTTATTTTTATATAAAATTATACAAATATTAGAACTAAACCTATTTTATTCTGTTTTTGCAATTCAAAAAGTATGAAAAAGTTAAAAACAGGCTATTTAGTGCTATTTGTTTCAACAAAAAAGCAAACATAGGGCTATACTGCCCTCTTGTGTCCAAAAGGATATCAAAATAGTATATAAAACGTTTTACTAGGTAGGCCTATTGTATTTAAATATAAATTTATTAGGTATATGACTGTGAGGATATTTTCCCATCGGTTAAGCGACGTGTGACACGAGCGGGTGCTTTTAAATCGCTAATATAAAAGTGAAAGTAAAAAAACGGACGTCCGCACGGACATTGATAATGGTGCACGTTGGAAAGAATGATACTTTTAAACATAACACTAAACCGCCATTAGGTGTCGCCAGGCGACCATCTTAATGAGCGAGTCATTGATTCATTCGTTCAAACGATTCATTCCAATGACTGAGTCATTCATGATTGAGACAGATGTTTATGGATTGACCATTGAATCTTTGAGTCAAGCGATTCGTTTCAAAATGCTGCATCATTCAGTAATGAGAAAACAAGTTGCTGTGATCTTTGTTTAACTATTTTTGCTGCTGAAACAGAACAAAAACAGTCAATATTGCATCTAAAATGTAAGTGACTTAATTGTAACTGTTTATTAACCTGTTGTATGAAATCAATGTCACAGTTTCAATCGTGATTGTATTCAGGAAATAGTTGCCTACTCGTCAAGTGAGGTTGCTTAACTCTATCATATGTTATAAAATATATAAAAACTCCATATTTGTAATTTTTATAGTCAGTATGTTGTTAACTGGGTTGCTTTTTTGTGTGCTGCGCTCATTTGTTTACAATTCTCCTGGAGAAGCAGCATGAGCCTCAGCAGTGCAACCTTGTTACCATTGATCAGTAATACATTTATTATTAACTGCTGATTGCAACTTAAAATGAATGTAATGAAATTAGAATAATCTCTCGTTTTAGTGATTCCCAAGTTATTTTTTTTGTTATTGACGTTCTAATCAGGCTATACTCTGGTCGGGCAAGTAAAATTCTCTTTCAGGTAGGCCTATTGTATTTATATATAAATATATTAGGGATGTGACTGTGATAAAATTTTCCCACCGGTTAATCGACGTGTGACACCGCTGAGCGCTTTTAAATCGCTAACTATAGTATACTATATACTAGTAAAATACAGACGTCCGCACAGACATTGATAATGGTGCGGAGTAGAGCGAGCATTTTCAATGTATTCCTATGGATGTAGGAATTAACTAAAACATTTTATTTATGTTTTTGTGTCCACTGTTCAACCGCAACCGCGTCACACACACATTCCAGAATTGCAATCTTGACATTCATTATAGCCCTAATACAATATAATAATAAAAATAGTCAACCTAACATAAACGAATTACACTGCTCTGTTTAAATAGTCAGTAGTACAATCTGTACCATTCACAGTAAGCAGAGCTCCACTGTGATGTTTCCAAGAACATTTTTGCGCGTGTGAAGAGGATGATTTTTTCCATTGATATTGGAACACGAGTGAAGTACAAAGCCTATAATAAAGAATAGTTTAGCATCCAAATACATCGCAAAAATTGAAACATTTTGATTCTAATGAAGGGATTACGTGAGACCAACACTGCTTACTTTCGTTTTTATTTTTACATTAAATTTAAAGGATTTGTTGTGGAATATTTTGAGTGTATCATAAAATCAGAATAAGGTAAGACAAGTAATATTTTCTGTCTTATATATATATATATATATATATATATATATATATATATATATATATATATATATATGTGTGTGTGTGTGTGTGTGTGTATATATATATATATATATATATATATATACATATAGATATAGATATAGATATAGATAGATAGATATTTATATACACACACATATATATATATATATATATATATGTGTGTGTGTGTGTGTATATATATATATATATATATAAATATAGCTGCGAGCAGCGATGGAGGGCCAAAGCCGGTGGCACCGCCATCCCCGGTGCCTTTAGGTAACTAAAGGCACCGGGGTTGCGGTGCCACCGGCTTGGGCCCGTAATCGCTGCTCGCAGCTATATTTATTTATTATTTTTCTGTCAACCTTTCGGGCACTTTTGGGGCCCTTAACATACTCAAAAACTCTTGAAACTTTGCACACATGTCAGAACCCGCGGCCATCAGGGCCGGACCGAAGCTGGTACCCGGGCGTGGCAGGGGGGCTCGACAGCGCCCCCTGGAACGGGATCCGAACACTTGTCCATAAATCAAACACGCTTGCATGTAATAATATAAAACTCGGTACACATATAGATCTCATCGGGCCGAACAACTTTCGTGCTCTAAGTTTTACGCCAGCCCAACAGGAAGTCGGCTATTATGGGTTGTTTGGAAACGCATGCTGTGGAATTTGATGTACTCCTCTTAGGAAATTCATCCATTCGCCTCCAAACTCTGTCAGCATGAAGATAAGACATTGAGGATGCTAAATTGCGGACGGATTTTTGATATCTCGAACGGTTTGGTCGTGGCGAGGAAACGAATTTATGGCGAATAAGGGACACAGGAAGTGTATTATAACTTCAGCATACATTAACTGATCTTGATGAAACTTCAGCAGTGTATTCGATGTAAGAGACCGATCACATGGATGTGACTATTGTGAGTCAAAGTTATAGCGCCACCAACTGGCAGCAGGAAGTGTGTCACTTTCAAAATGCTTTGAAATCACCCTCTTATTTTTACCCGATTTGCTTCAAACTTTATGTGTATAATGTAAACACACGGCAGATGTAGACCTGTGAAAGGATTTTTGATATCTTTAATACTGTTGCCATGGCAACGCTTCAAACTTTAATATTCTTTTTTCATGCTTTTGAGACTCTTAACATACTTGAAATTGGATGAAACTCGACAGACACATCACATTTATTAGCCCGTAGACATGTGCAAAGTTTCAGAAACGGGCGTGGTGAGGGGCTCAGTAGCGCCACCTTTAGTCATAAGTGGGGGGGTTAGTTTTATCAACAGCAACAAAACTTGGTATGTGTATTGTTCTCATCAAGACGAACAACTTTCTAATTGACATTAACTATCTCCGACCAACAGGAAGAGAGATATTTTGGTTTGAATGTGGATTTTCTGAAGAATTTTCTCTCCCTCTCTCTGTGTCTCTCTGTGTCTGAGGGGAGGGGGGGATTTGACTATTGCTTTTATATTGTTAATCAAGGTTTCAGGGGTTTTGGGGTCCTTAACGTGCTCAAAAACTCTTGAAACTTTGCACACAAGTCAGAACCTCCTGCCATCAAGGACGGGCAGAAGCTGGTACCCGGGCGTGGCTGGGGGACTCAACAGCGCCCCCTTGAACGGGGTTCTAAAACTTGGTCCATATATCAAACACGCCTGCATGAATTAATATGAAACTCGGTACATATATAGATCTCATCGTGCCGAACAACTTTCGCATAGTCAAGTTTTACGCCAGCCCAACAGGAAGTCGGCTATTATGGGTTGTTTGGAAAATGCTTGCTGTGGAATGTGAAATACTCCTCCTAGAAAATTCACTGTGTCCCCTCCAAACTCGGTGTGCATGTAGTCAAGACTTTGAGGATGCTAAATTGCGGACGGATTTTTGATATCTCGAACGGTTTGGCCGTGGCGAGGAAACGAATTTATGGCGAAAAAAGAGAAACACGAAGTGGAATAACTTCTGCATACATTAACTGATCTTGATGAAACTTCAGCAGTGTGTTCGTGGTAAGAGGCCGATCAGATGGATGTAACTATTGTGAGTCAAAGTTATAGCGCCACCAACTGGCAGCAGGAAGTGTGTCACTTTCAACATGCTTTTGACAAAAGTGGGGGGGTTAGTTTTATCAACAGCAACAAAACTTGGTATGTGTATTGTTCTCATCAAGACGGACAACTTTCTAATTTACATGAACTATCTCTGACCAACAGGAAGAGAGATATTTTGGTTTGAATGTGGATTTTCTGAAGAATTTTCTCTCCCTCTCTCTGTGTCTCTGTGTGTGTGAGGGGAGGGGGGGATTTGACTATTGCTTTTATATTGTTAATCAAGGTTTCAGGGGCTTTTGGGGTCCTTAACGTGCTCAAAAACTCTTGTAACTTTGCACACAAGTCAGAACCCCCTACCATCAGGGACGGGCTGAAGCTGGGACCCGGGTGTGGCAGGGGGGCTCAACAGCGCCCCCTTGAACGGGGGTCCCAAAACTTGGTCCATAGATCAAACACGCTTGCATTAATTAATATGAAACTCGGTACACATATAGATCTCATCGGGCCGAACAACTTTCCCCTGGTCAAGTTTTACGCCAGCCCAACAGGAAGTCGGCTATTATGGGTTGTTTGGAAAACGCTTGCTGTGGAATGCGAAGTACTCCTCCTAGAGAATTCATCCAATCCCCACCAAACTCGGTGTGCATGAAGTCAAGACATTGAGGATTCTAAATTGCGGACGGATTTTTGATATCTCGAACGGTTTGGCCGTGGCGAGGAAACGAATTTATGGCGAGAAAAGAGAAACACGAAGTGGTATAACTTCTGCATACATTAACTGATCTTGATGAAACTTCACCAGTGTGTTCGTGGTAAGAGGCCGATCAGATGGATGTAACTATTGTGAGTCAAAGTTATAGCGCCACCAACTGGCAGCAGGAAGTGTGTCACTTTCAAAATGCTTTTGACAAAAGTGGGGGGGTTAGTTTTACCCACAGTTACAAAAATCAGTACGTACATTGGTCTCATCGAGCCGGACAACTTTCTAATATACAGTTATTAGCTTCGACCAATAGGAAGTCAGATATTTTGGTTTGAATGTGGATTTATTTGCAAATTCAGCCTCTGCTTTTTACCCACTCCTGCTAAGTGTTTTTTTTTTTATTCACACCAAACTTTTTTTACACGATGAAAATACATTAAAGATGCTAAATTGTGAACGGATATTAAATATTTCAAACGGTTTTGACATGGCGAGGGATTAAAATAATGTCAAAAAAGGAATCAGAAAACATCTCATATCTTCTTAAAATTTAATTATACACCATTTATTTTTATATAAAATTATACAAATATCAGAACTAAACCGAAACAGAACTAGTTTTGGGTTTATTCAGTTTTTTTCAATTCAAGAATTATGTACAAGTTTAAAATCAGCCAGAATGCGCTATTTAGTAAAAAAAAAAGTCATACATAGGGCTATACTGCCCTCTTGTGTTCAAAATCAGGTAGGCCCATTGTATATTGTATTTATATATAAATATATTAGCGATGTGACTGAGAATTTTTTCCCACTGGTTAATCGATATGTGACACCGCGGTGGGGGCTTTTCAATCGCTAACTTAAAGGGATACTCCACTTTAAATTGAAAATTCTGTCATCATATACTCACCCTCATGTTGTTTCAATCCTTTATTAATTTCTTTCTTCTGCTGAACAGAAAGGAAGATATTTAGAAGAATGTCAGTAACCGGACAGTTTCTGGTCTCATTGACTTCCATAGTATACATTTTTTTCCTACTATGGAAGTCAATGGGATCAGAAACTGTCTGGTTACTGACATTCTTCTAAATATCTTCCTTTCTGTTCAGCAGAAGAAAGAAATTCATAAAGGATTAAAACAACATGAGGGTGAGAATATGGTGACAGAATTTTCATTTTAAAGTGGAGTATCCCTTTAAAAGCGAAAGTGAAATACGGTCGTCCAGTAGGAATGAACTAAAAAACATTCACTCTGTTCTGCTCGTTCCTCGCTGTAGACGCGTTATTGCCCATGCAGCCGTGAGCATTTTAGTTTCATTTAAAGGAGTCATAACCTGCAATTTTCACTTTTCCACGAGAATCAATGTATGTTATGATCGACTAACGATTATAAACTGGCCGGGAAGCCGATATTTAAAAGTGAAGCGTTTGTTTACCTCAGGGTAAATAAACCAGCGCGCGTGCACGCCCACTCAAATACGAGATTTTGATTTCAGCTCCCTCTTGACGTCATGAGGTAGTAGGATATACCATATATGGACACCGCAGCAGGAAGCCCCCCCTTCCCCTCTCCCCCTCATATTCAGTTCAGTCGGGAAAGATGGAGAAACCGAGTGCACACCGGACTTGCTCTGTGGTTGATTGCCATAAAAAACATGCAAATGTGTTTTATCTCCCAAAATCGGACGAAACTATCAGGGACCAGTGGATGAAATTCATTTTTAATGACGCTGTCCCAACAACCCTTTCAACTGGCGTGCAGAGCCATATAGAGCGTCCAAGACAGCCAAAACATCGCATTGATCTCGCGAGACAATAATGCCTTCAGAAATAAGGGTAAAAGTAGGTCTGTGTTTATTTTTTTTCCACTTTTCTTTTTTAGAAGGGCCTGAAAGACTATAATACAGCAGTAGGTATCCAATGTAATACAAGGTTATGACTCCTTTAAAAAATAGCGCCATTTCGGGGGTGGGATTGCTTGAATGTTTTTTTACAAAAGCACAATGTTGTGTTTTATTGCGAGTGTACATAAATATAAGTAAACACAGTGCAGTTTAAATGATGTCCTGTATGAACAAACCGACGGAGTAGCCTATGTTTTTATGTTTCCACTGTTCGATCGCGTCCACGCCTCACACACACACACTGTGCATTCCAGCATTGCAATCTTGACATCGCAGCCGGTTCATTACAGCCGTAATAAAATATAATAATAAATATAAATAGTCAACCTATTTGCAGCAAATGATAGTAGATTTTAGATCAATATATTTGTTTTCCTTACAATTTTAATTAACACTAACTTTATTCTCATCTGAATTATAAATAATTTATTTCTGTATAAAATAATACTACCATTAAAAAATACATTTGATTGTCTTTTTTAATCAATGGAGAATGTGTGACTTAAAAATAAACAGATTAGTGCTCGGTTTGAGGACAAGAAATGAAAACCAATGCAATATGATGAATGTCCAAAAACGTTCGCTCTTCTCTGCCCGTTCCTCGCCTCGCCATATATATATATATATATATATATATATATATATATATATATATATATATATATATATATATATATATATATTTATTTTTTGTTACATATATATAATGTATATATATATATATATATATATATATATATATATATATATTTATTTTTTTGTTACATTTTTATATATATCTCTCTCTCTCTCTATATATATATATATATATATATATATATATATATATATATATATATATATAGCTGCGAGCAGCGATGGAGGGCCCAAGCTGGTGACACCGCCACCCCGGTGGCTTTAGTGTAACTAAAGGCACCAGGGTGGCGGTGCCACCGGCTTGGGCCCGCCATCGCTGCTCGCAGCTATATTTAGGGCCCAAGCCCTGAAAGGGCGCAGAGCCCTATTGTTCTTCTAAGGATTATTAGGGCCCAAGCCCTGAAAGGGCGAAGGCCCTATTGTTTCCGGTAGGATTATTTATTATTATTATTATTATTTTGTCAACCTTTTGGGCACTTTTGGGGCCCTTAACATGCTCAAAAACTCTTGAAATTTTGCACACACATCAGAACCTGCGGCCATCAGGGCCGGACTGAAGCTGGTACCCGGGCGTGGCACGGAGGCTCGACAGCGCCCCCTGGAATGGTGTCCGAAAACTTGGTCTATAAATCAAACACGCTTGCATATAATAATATGAAACTCAGTACACATATAGATCTCATCGGGCCGAACAACTTTCGTGCTCTAAGTTTTACACCAGCCCAACAGGAAGTCAACTATTATGGGTTGTTTGAAAAACGCATCCTCTGGAATTTGAAATACTCCTCCTAGAATATTCGTCCAATCACAACCAAACTCGGTGTGCATGAAGTCAAGACATTGAGGATGCTAAATTGCGGACGGATTTTTGATATCTCGAACGGTTTGGCTGTGGCGAGGAAACGAATTTATGGCGAATAATGGTACACAGGAAGTGTGTTATAACTTCTGCATACATTAACTGATCTTGATGAAACTTTCGCAGTGTGTTTGTTGTAAGAGGCCGATCACAAGGATGTGACTATTGTGAGTCAAAGTTATAGCGCCACCAACTGGCAGCAGGAAGTGTGTCCCTTTCAAAATGCTTTGAAGTCACCCTCTTAATTTTACCCGATTTGCTTCAAACTTTATGTGTATAATGTAAACACACGGCAGATGTAGACCTGTGAAAGGATTATTGATATCTTAGATACTGTTGCCGTGGCAACGCATCAAATTTTAATATTCTTTTCGGATGCGTTTGAGACTCTTAACATGCTTGAAATTGGATGAAACTCGACAGACACATAACACTTATTAGCCAGTAGACATGTGAAAAGTTTCAGAAACGGGCGTGGCAGGGGGGCTCAACAGCGCCCTCTTGAACAGGGTCTGAAAACTTGGTCCATATATCAAATACGCTTGCATGAATTAATATGAAACTTGGTACACATATAGATTTCATGGGGCCGAACAACTTTCCCTCTGTCAAGTTTCACGCCAGCCCAACAGGAAGTCGGCTATTATGGGTTGTTTGGAAAACGCTTGCTGTGGAATGTGAAATACTCCTCCTAGAGAATTCATTCAATCACCTCCAAACTCAGTCAGCATGAAGTCAAGACATTGAGGATGCTAAATTGCGAACAGATTTTTGATATCTCGAACGGTTTGGCTGTGGCGAGGAATCGAATTTATGGCGAGAAAAGAGAAACACGAAGTGGAATAACTTCTGCATACATTAACTGATCTTGATGAAACTTCAGCAGTGTGTTCGTGGTAAGAGGCCGATCAGATCGATGTAGCTATTGTGAGTCAAAGTTATAGCGCCACCAACTGGCAGCAGGAAGTGTGTCACTTTCAACATGCTTTTGACAAAAGTGGGGGGGTTAGTTTTAACTACAGTAAAGAAAAAATAGTTTGTATATTGTTCTCATCAAGCCGGACAACTTTCTAATTTACATTCAATAGCTCTGGCCATCAGGAAGTCAGATATTTTGGTCTGAATGTGATTTTTTTTGCTAAATCAGCCTCTGAATTTTTAGCCACTCCTCTTAAACTATTTATTTTATTCGTACCAAACTTTTTCAACATGATGAAACTACATTAAATATGCTAAATTGTGAATGGATAATAAATATCTTAAACGGTTTTGCTATGGCGAGGGATTAAAGTAATGTCCAAAAAGGAAACACTAAAAATCTTCTAAAAATGTAATTATATACCATTTATTTCTATATAAAAGAATGCAAATATCACAACTAAACCCATTTTATTCTGTTTTTGCAATTCAAGAAGAATGAAAAAGTTAAAACAGGCTATTTAGTGCTATTTGGTTCAACAAAAAAGCAAACATAGGGCTATACTGCCCTCTTGTGTCCAAAAGGACATCAAAATAGTATATAAAACTTTTTACCAGGTAGGCCAATATTGTATTTAAATATACATTTATTAGGTATGTGTCTGAGGATATTTTCCCACCGGTTAATCGACGTGTGACACGAGTGGGTGCTTTTAAATCGCTAATATAATAGTGAAAGAAAAATAATGATAATGTTGCACACACAAATCACACACATGTGGGAAAGAATAAACAACACTAAACCGCCATTAGGTGTCGCCAGGCATCCATCTTAATAAGCGAGTCATTGATTCATTCGTTCAAACGATTCGTTCGAATGAGTCGATCATGATTAAGACAGATGTTTATGGATTGATCATTCAATCTTTGAGTCAACCGATTCGTTAAAAATGCTGAATCGTTCAGTTATGAGAAAACACGTGATAAGTGATGGTTCTGCCGTGATCTTTGTTGAACTATTTTCGCTGCTGAAACAGAACAAAAACAGTCAACATTGCATCTAAAATGTAAGTGACTTAATTGTAACTGTTTATTTGTATGAAATCTAGGGGTGGGAGAAAAAAATTATTCTTAGATGCATCGCGATGCGGACGTGGACGATTCTGAATCGATTCACAAATGTCAAAAAATCGATTCTCTAAAAAAATATTTTTCTAATAACGTAATATTGACGGAAGGCAAAAGGCGGAACTCTAAGCGGACGTGCGTGCAGTCTGTGGCGCGCACATAACAGAGAAGTTTCTTCTGCTCACCAAGGCTGCATATATTTGATTAAAAATACAAACAAAAACAGTAATATTGTAAAATATTAGTCCAATTTAAAACAGCTGCTTTCTATTTTAATATATTTTAAACTGTTATTTATTCCTGTGATCAAAGCTGAGTTTTCAGCATCATTACTCCAGTCGTCACTGTCACATGATCCTTCAGAAATTATTCTAATATGATGATTGATACTCAAGAAACATTCATTATTATTTTAAATGTCGAAAACAGTTGTGTACAGTCTTTGATGAATAGAAAGTTCAAAAGAACAGCATTTATCTGAAATCTAAAGCTTTTGTAACGTTAAACACTACCGCTCAAAAGTTTTGGGTTAGTAATAATTAAAATGTTATTTTTGGGGTAAATAAATAAAATAAATCAGTACTTTTATTTATGAAGGATGTGATCAACAGTTACAGTAAAGACATTTATAATGTTAAAAAAATATATATTTGAAATATATGCTGTTCTTTTGAACTAACATTCATCAAAGCATTTTGAAAAAAAAAATCTGTACACAACTGTTTTCAACATTGAAAATAATAATGAATATTTATTGAGCATCAATCATCATATTAGTATGATTTCTGAAGGATCATGTGACACTGAAGACTGGAGTAATGATGCTGAAAACTCAACTTTGATCACAGAAATGAATTACTATGTAAAATATTTAAAAATTGAAAACAGCTGTTTTAAATTGGAATAATATTTCACAATATTACTGTTTTTGTTTGTATTTTTAATCAATAAATGCAGCCTTGGTGAGCAGAAGAGACTTCTCCTAAAAACATTAAAAATCTTACTGACCCCAAACTTTTGAACAATAATATATATATATATATATATATATATATATATATATATATATATATATATATATATATATATACATATATATGTATGTGTGTGTATGTATGTATATATATATATATATATATATATATATATATATATATATATATATAAATATAGCTGCGAGCAGCGATGGAGGGCCCAAGCCGGCGGTACCGCCACCCCGGTGCCTTTAGGTAACTAAAGGCACCGGGGTTGCGGTGCCACCGGCTTGGGCCCGTAATCGCTGCTCGCAGCTATATTTTATTATTATTTTTTATCAACCTTTCGGGCACTTTTGGGGCCCTTAACGTGCTCGAAAACTCTTGAAACTTTGCACACGGGTCAGAACCCGCGGCCATTAGGGCCGGGCTGAAGCTGGGACACGGGCGTGGCAGGGAGGCTCGACAGCGCCCCCTGGAACGGGGTCCGAAAACTTGGTCCATAAATCAAACACGCTTGCATGTAATAATATGAAACTCGGTACACATATAGATCTCATCGGGCCAAACAACTTTCGTACTTTTACTTTTTACGCCAGCCCAACAGGAAGTCGGCTATTATGGGTTGTTTGGAAAACGCATGCTGTGGAATTTGATGTACTCCTCCTAGGAAATTCATCCATTCGCCTCAAAACTCGGTGTGCATGAAGTCAAGACATTGAGGATGATAAATTGGGGACGGATTTTTGATATCTCGAACGGTTTGTCCAAGGCGAGGAAACGAATTTATGGCGAATAATGGGACACAGGAAGTGTATTATAACTTCTGCATACATTGACTGATCTTGATAAAACTTCAGCAGTGTGTTCGTGGTCAGAGGCCGATCACATTGATGTGACTATTGTGAGTCAAAGTTATAGCGCCACCAACTGGCAGCAGGAAGTGTGTCACTTTCAAAATGCTTTGAAATCACCCTCTTATTTTTACCCGATTTGCTTCAAACTTTATGTGTATAATGTAAACACACGGCAGATGTAGACCTGTGAAAGGATTTTTGATATCTTTAATACTGTTGCCATGGCAACGCTTCAAACTTTAATATTCTTTTTTGATGCTTTTGAGACTCTTAACATACTTGAAATTGGATGAAACTCGACAGACACATCACATTTATTAGCCCGTAGACATGTGCAAAGTTTCAGAAACGGGCGTGGTGAGGGGCTCAGTAGCGCCACCTTTAGTCATAAATGGGGCGGTTAGTTTTATCAACAGCAACAAAACTTGGTATGTGTATTGTTCTCATCAAGACGGACAACTTTCTAATTGACATTAACCATCTCCGACCAACAGGAAGAGAGATATTTTGGTTTGAATGTGGATTTTCTGAAGAATTTTCTCTCCCTCTCTCTGTGTCTGTGTGTGTGTGAGGGGAGGGGGGGGATTTGACTATTGCTTTTATATTGTTAATCAAGGTTTCAGGGGCTTTTGGGGTCCTTAACGTGCTCAAAAACTCTTGAAACTTTGCACACAGGTCAGAACCCACGGCCATCAGGGCCGGGCTGAAGCTGGTACCCGGGCGTGGCAGGGGGGCTCAACAGCGCCCCCTTGAACGGGGTTCTAAAACTTGGTCCATATATCAAACACGCTTGCATGAATTAATATGAAACTCGGTACACATATAGATCTCATCGTGCCGAACAACTTTCCCCTGGTCAAGTTTTACGCCAGCCCAACAGGAAGTCGGCTATTATGGGTTGTTTGGAAAACGCTTGCTGTGGAATGTGAAATACTCCTCCTAGAAAATTCACCGTGTCCCCTCCAAACTCGGTGTGCATGTAGTCAAGATTTTGAGGATGCTAAATTGCGGACGGATTTTTGATATCTCGAACGGTTTGGCCGTGGCGAGGAATCGAATTTATGGCGAGAAAAGAGAAACACGAAGTGGAATAACTGCTGCATACATTAACTGATCTTGATGAAACTTCACCAGTGTGTTCGTGGTAAGAGGCCGATCAGATGGATGTGGCTATTGTGATTCAAAGTTATAGCGCCACCAACTGGCAGCAGGAAGTGTGTCACTTTCAACATGCTTTTGACAAAAGTGGGGGGGTTAGTTTTAACTACAGTAAAAAAAACTCAGTTCATATATTGATCTCATCGACCCGGACAACTTTCTAATTTAAAGTCATTAGCTCTGACCATCAGGAAGTCAGATATTTTGGTCTGAATGTGGATTTTTTTTGCAAAATCAGCCTCTGAATTTTTAGCCACCTTTATCGAAGTGGTTTATTTTATACCCACCAAACTTTTTCAACATGATAAAAATATATTAATGATGCTAAATTGTGAACGGATAATAAATATCTCAAACGGTTTTGCTATGGCGAGGGATTAAAGTATTGTCTAAAAAGTAAACAGTAAAAGGCTCATATATTCTAAAAATGTAATTATACACCATTTATTACTATATAAAAGTATACAAATATCAGAACTTAACTCATTTTATTCTTTTTTTTCAATTTAAGAATGAAGTTTAAGTTTAAAAACTGCCAGAATGGTTGTTTAGTCTAAACAATAAATAAATAAAGTCAAACATAGTGCTATACTGCCCTCTTGTGTTCAAAATCAGGTAGGCCTATTATATCTATATAAAAATATACTAGGTATGTGACAGTGAGAATATTTTACCACCGGTTAACTGACGTGTGACACCGCTGGGGGCTTTTTAATCGCTAACTTAAAAACGAAAGTAAAATATGTTCATCCGCACGGACATTGATAATGGTGCGGAGCAGAGCGAGCTTTTTCAATAAATTCCTATGGAAGGAGCAATGACCTAAAAAACGTTGACTCTGTTCTGCTCGTTCCTCGCTGAGGACGCGCACCATTATGAATGCCTGTGCAGCCGTGGCCCGTGAGCATTTTAGTTTCATTTTCGGGGCGGATTGCTTGAATGTATTTTAAAAATGCACAATGTTGTGTTTTATTGCTACTGTACAAAAATATAAGTTAACACTTTGCAGTTTGAATGATGTTCCAAACAAAATGACAGAGAATGTTTTTATGTGTCCACTGTACAATCGCGCCCTCGTTTTAGTGATTCCCAAGTTATTTTTTCATTTAAGTTTTTTCATTGTTCTAATCAGGTCAGGCAAGTAAAATTATCTGTGTCTTATCCCTTACATTTTTATATAATATATATACACTACTGTTCAAAAATTTGGGGTCAGTAAGATTTTTAAGCGAAGTTTCTTCTGCTCACCAAGGCTGCATTTATTTGATTACAAACAAAAACAGTAATATTGTAAAATAGTATTCCAATTTAAAACAGCTGCTTTCTATTTTAATATATTTTAAACTGTTATTTATTCCTGTGATCAAAGCTGAGTTTTCAGCATCATTACTCCAGTCGTCACTGTCACATGATCCTTCAGAAATTATTCTAATATGATGATTGATGCTCTAGAAACATTCATTATTATTTTAAATGTCGAAAACAGTTGTGTACAGTCTTTGATGAATAGAAAGTTCAAAAGAACAGCATTTATCTGAAATCTAAAGCTTTTGTAACATTAAACACTACCGTTCAGAAGTTTGGGGTCAGTAATAATTTAAATTTAAATTTTGGGGGAAAGAAATAAAATAAATCAATACTTTTATTCATCGAGAATGAGTTAAACTGATCAAAAGTTACAGTACATACATTTATAATGTTAAAAAAAAATTATATTTGAAATAAATGCTGTTCTTTTGAACTTTACATTCATCAACGCATTTTGAAAAAAAATCTGTACACAACTGTTTTCAACATTGAAAATAATAATTAATATTTATTGACCATCAATCATCATATTAGAATGATTTCTGAAGGATCATGTGACACTGAAGACGGGAGTAATGATGCTGAAAACTCAGCTTTGATCACATAAATTAATTACAGTGTAAAATATTTTAAAATGGAAAACAGCTGTTTTAAATTGGAATAATATTTCACAATATTACTGTTTTTGTTTGTATTTTTAATCAAATAAATGCAGCCTTAGTGAGCAGAAGAGACTTCTCCTAAAAACATAAAAAATCTTCCTGACCCCAAACTTCTGAACGGTGTGTATATATATATATATATATATATATATGTTTGTATAATATATATATATATATATATATATATATATATAAATCTAGCTGCGAGCAGCGATGGAGGGCCAAAGTCGGCGGTACCGCCACCCCGGTGCCTTTAGGTAACTAAAGGCACCGGGGTTGCGGTGCCACCGGCTTGGGCCCGTAATCGCTGCTCGCAGCTATATTTATTATTATTATTATTATTATTATTATTATTATTTTGTCAACCTTTCGGGCACTTTTGGGGCTCTTAACATGCTCGAAAACTCTTGAAATTTTGCACACACGTCAGAACCCGCGGCCATCAGGTCCGGACTGAAGCTGGTACCCGGGCGTGGCAGGGGGGCTCGACAGCGCCCCCTGGAACGGGATCCGAACACGTGTCCATAAATCAAACACGCTTGCATGTAATAATATGAAACTCGGTACACATATAGATCTCATCGGGCCGAACAACTTTCGTGCTCTAAGTTTTACGCCAGCCAAACAGGAAGTTGGCTATTTAGCGTTGTTTGGAAACGCATGCTGTGGAATTTAATGTACTCCTCCTAGGGAATTCATCGATTCGCCTCCAAACTCGGTGTGCATGAAGTCAAGACATTGAGGATGCTAAATTGCGGACGGATTTTTGATATCTCGAACGGTTTGGCCGTGGCGAGGAAACAAATTTATGGCGAAAAAATGAAACAGGAAGTGTGTTATAACTTCTGCATACATTAACTGATCTTGATGAAACTTCAGCAGTGTGTTCGTGGTAAGAGGCCGATCACATGGATGTGACTATTGTGAGTCAAAGTTATAGCGCCACCAACTGGCAGCAGGAATATGTCACTTTCAAAATGCTTTGAAATCAGTGTCTTATTTTTACCCGATTTGCTTCAAACTTTATGTGTACAATGTAGACACACGGCAGATGTAAACCTGTGAAAGGATTATTGATATCTTAGATACTGTTGCCGTGGCAACGTATCAAACTTTAATATTCTTTTTTGATGCTTTTGAGACTCTTAACATACTTGAAATTGCATGAAACTCGACAGACACATCACATTTATTAGCCAGTAGACATGTGCAAAGTTTCAGAAACGGGCGTGGTGAGGGGCTCAGTAGCGCCACCTTTAGTCAAAAATGGGGGCTTAGTTTTACATAGAGTCACTAAACTCGCTATGTATATTGTTCTCATTAAACCGGACAACTGTCTAATTCACACTTATTAGCTGAGAGCAACAGGAAGTCAGATATTTTGGTTTGAATGTGATTTTTTGGAGAATTTTCTCTCTCTCTCTCTCTGTCTCTGTGTGTGTGAGGGGTGGGAGGGAATTTCCAATTGATTTCAGTGTGTTTCAAGGTTTCAGGGGCTTTTGGGGCCCTTAACGTGCTCGAAAACTCTTGAAACTTTGCACACAGGTCAGAACCTGCGGCCATCAGGGCCGGGCTGAAGCTGGTACCCGGGCGTGGCAGCGGGGCTCAACAGCGCCCCCTGGAACGGGATCCGAACACTTGTCCATAAATCAAACACACTTGCATGTAATGATATGAAACTCGGTACACATATAGATCTCATCGGGCCGAACAACTTTCGTGCTCTAAGTTTTACGCCAGCCAAACAGGAAGTTGGCTATTTAGCGTTGTTTGGAAACGCATGCTGTAGAATTTAATGTACTCCTCCTAGGGAATTCATCGATTCGCCTTCAAACTCGGTGTGCATGAAGTTAAGACATTGAGGATGCTAAATTGCGGACGGATTTTTGATATCTCGAACGGTTTGGCCGTGGCGAGGAAACAAATTTATGGCGAAAAAATGAAACAGGAAGTGTGTTATAACTTCTGCATACATTAACTGATCTTGATGAAACTTCAGCAGTGTGTTCGTTGTAAGAGGCCGATCGCACAGATGTGACTATTGTGAGTCAAAGTTATAGCGCCACCAACAGGCAGCAGGAAGTACATCACTTTCAAAATGCTTTGAAATCAGTGTCTTATTTTTACCCGATTTGCTTCAAACTTTATGTGTACAATGTAGACACACGGCAGATGTAAACCTGTGAAAGGATTATTGATATCTTAGATACTGTTGCCGTGGCAACGCATCAAACTTTAATATTCTTTTTTGATGCTTTTGAGACTCTTAACATACTTGAAATTGCATGAAACTCAACAGACACATCACATTTATTAGCCAGTAGACATGTGCAAAGTTTCAGAAACGGGGGTGGTGGAATGGCTCAGTAGCGCCACCTTTACTCAAAAATGGGGGTTTAGTTTTTCCTAGAATCACAAAACTTGGTATGTGTATTGTTCTCATCAAGATGGACAACTTTCTAATTTACATGAACCATCTCTGACCAACAGGAAGAGAGATATTTTGGTTTGAATGTGGATTTTCTGAAGAATTTTCTCTCCCTCTCTCTGTGTCTGTGTGTGTGTGAGGGGAGGGGGGGATTTGACTATTGCTTTTATATTGTTAATCAAGGTTTCAGGGGCTTTTGGGGTCCTTAACGTGCTCAAAAACTCTTGAAACTTTGCACACAGGTCAGAACCCACGGCCATCAGGGCCGGGCTGAAGCTGGTACCCGGACGTGGCTGGGGGGCTCAACAGCGCCCCCTTGAACGGGGTTCTAAAACTTGATCCATATATCAAACACGCTCGCATGAATTAATATGAAACTCGGTACACATATAGATCTCATCGGGCCGAACAACTTTACCCCGGTCAAGTTTTACGCCAGCCCAACAGGAAGTCGGCTATTATGGGTTGTTTGGAAAACGCTTGCTGTGGAATGTGAAATACTCCTCCTAGAAAATTCACCGTGTCCCCTTCAAACTCGGTGGGCATGTAGTCAAGACTTTGAGGATGCTAAATTGCGGACGGATTTTTGATATCTCGAACGGTTTGGCTGTGGCGAGGAATCGAATTTATGGCGAGAAAAGAGAAACACGGAAGTGGAATAACTGCTGCATACATTAACTGATCTTGATGAAACTTCAGCAGTGTGTTCGTGGTAAGAGGCCGATCAGATGGATGTAGCTATTGTGAGTCAAAGTTATAGCGCCACCAACTGGCAGCAGGAAGTGTGTCACTTTCAACATGCTTTTGACAAAAGTGGGGGGGTTACTTTTAACTACAGTAAAGAAAAAATAGTTTGTATATTGTTCTCATCAAGCCGGACAACTTTCTAATTTACATTTAATAGCTCTGGCCATCAGGAAGTCAGATATTTTGGTCTGAATGTGAATTTTTTTGCAAAATCAGCCTCTGAATTTTTAGCCACTCCTCTTAAACTATTTATTTTATTTGTACCAAACTTTTTCAACATGATGAAACTACATTAAATATGCTAAATTGTGAATGGATAATAAATATCTCAAACGGTTTTGCTATGGCGAGGGATTAAAGTAAAAATCTTCTAAAAATGTAATTATATACCATTTATTTCTATATAAAAGTATACAAATATCACAACTAAACCCATTTTATTCTGTTTTTGCAATTCAAGAAGAATGAAAAAGTTAAAAACAGGCTATTTAGTGCTATTTGGTTCAACAAAAAAGCAAACATAGGGCTATACTGCCCTCTTGTGTCCAAAAGGACATCAAAATAGTATATAAAACTTTTTACCAGGTAGGCCAATATTGTATTTAAATATACATTTATTAGGTATGTGTCTGAGGATATTTTCCCACCGGTTAATCGACGTGTGACACGAGTGGGTGCTTTTAAATCGCTAATATAATAGTGAAAGAAAAATAATGATAATGTTGCACACACAAATCACACACATGTGGGAAAGAATGATGCTTTTAAACAACACTAAACCGCCATTAGGTGTCGCCAGGCATCCATCTTAATAAGCGAGTCATTGATTCATTCGTTCAAACGATTCGTTCGAATGAGTCGATCATGATTAAGACAGATGTTTATGGATTGATCATTCAATCTTTGAGTTAACCGATTCGTTAAAAATGCTGAATCGTTCAGTTATGAGAAAACACGTGATGCGTGATGGTTCTGCCGTGATCTTTGTTTAACTATTTTCGCTGCTGAAACAGAACAAAAACAGTCAACATTGCATCTAAAATGTAAGTGACTTAATTGTAACTGTTTATTAACCTGTTGTATGAAATCTAGGGGTGGGAGAAAAAATTGATTCTTAGATGCATCGCGATGCGGACGTGGACGATTCTGAATCGATTCACAAATGTCAAAAAATCGATTCTCTAAAAAAATATTTTTCTAATAACGTAATATTGACGGAAGGCAAAAGGCGGAACTCTAAGCGGACGTGCGTGCAGTCTGTGGCGCGCACATAACAGAGAAGTTTCTTCTGCTCACCAAGGCTGCATTTATTTGATTAAAAATACAAACAAAAACAGTAATATTGTAAAATAGTATTCCAATTTAAAACAGCTGCTTTCTATTTTAATATATTTTAAACTGTTATTTATTCCTGTGATCAAAGCTGAGTTTTCAGCATCATTACTCCAGTCGTCACTGTCACATGATCCTTCAGAAATTATTCTAATATGATGATTGATACTCAAGAAACATTCATTATTATTTTAAATGTCGAAAACAGTTGTGTACAGTCTTTGATGAATAGAAAGTTCAAAAGAACAGCATTTATCTGAAATCTAAAGCTTTTGTAACGTTAAACACTACCGCTCAAAAGTTTGTGGTTAGTAATAATTAAAATTTTATTTTTGGGGGAAAGAAATAAAATAAATCAGTACTTTTATTTATGAAGGATGAGTTAAACTGATCAACAGTTACAGTAAAGACATTTATAATGTTAAAAATATATATATTTGAAATATATGCTGTTCTTTTGAACTTTACATTCATCAAAGCATTTTGAAAAAAAAAAATCTGTACACAACTGTTTTCAACATTGAAAATAATAATGAATATTTTTTGAGCATCAATCATCATATTAGTATGATTTCTGAAGGATCATGTGACACTGAAGACTGGAGTAATGATGCTGAAAACTCAACTTTGATCACAGAAATGAATTACTATGTAAAATATTTTAAAATTGAAAACAGCTGTTTTAAATTGGAATAATATTTCACAATATTACTGTTTTTGTTTGTATTTTTAATCAATAAATGCAGCCTTGGTGAGCAGAAGAGACTTCTCCTAAAAACATAAAAAATCTTACTGACCCCAAACTTTTGAACAATAATATATATATATATATATATATATATATACATATATATGTATGTGTGTGTATGTATGTATGTATATATGTATATATATATATATATATATATATATATATATATATATATATATATATAAATATAGCTGCGAGCAGCGATGGAGGGCCAAAGCCGGCGGTACCGCCACCCCGGTGCCTTTAGGTAACTAAAGGCACCGGGGTTGCGGTGCCACCGGCTTGGGCCCGTAATCGCTGCTCGCAGCTATATTTATTATTATTATTATTATTTTGTCAACCTTTCGGGCACTTTTGGGGCCCTTAACATGCTCAAAAACTCTTGAAACTTTGCACACAGGTCAGAACCCGCGGCCATCAGGGCCGGGCTGAACCTGGTACCCGGGCGTGGCAGGGGGGCTCGACAGCGCCCCCTGGAACGGGATCCGAACACGTGTCCATAAATCAAACACGCTTGCATGTAATAATATGAAACTCGGTACACATGTAGATCTCATCGGGCCGAACAACTTTCGTGCTCTAAGTTTTACGCCAGCCCAACAGGAAGTCGGCTATTATGGGTTGTTTGGAAACGCATGGTCTGGTATTTGAAACACTTCTCCTAGGGAATTCACCCGATCGCCACTAAACTCGGTGGGAATGAAGTCAAGACATTGAGGATGCTAAATTGCGGACGGATTTTTGATATCTCAAACGGTTTGGCCGTGGCGAGGAAACGAATTTATAGCGAATAATGGAAACAGGAAGTGTGTTATAACTTCTGCATACATTAACTGATCTTGATGAAACTTCAGCAGTGTGTTCGTGGTAAGAGGCCGATCACATGGATGTGACTATTGTGAGTCAAAGTTATAGCGCCACCAACTGGCAGCAGGAATATGTCATTTTCAAAATGCTTTGAAATCACCCTCTTATTTTTACCCGATTTGCTTCAAACTTTATGTGTATAATGTAAACACACGGCAGATGTAGACCTGTGAAAGGATTTTTGATATCTTTAATACTGTTGCCGTGGTAACGCTTCAAACTTTAATATTCTTTTTTGATGCTTTTGAAACTCTTAACATACTTGAAATTGGATGAAACTCGACAGACACATCACATTTATTAGCCAGTAGACATGTGCAAAGTTTCAGAAACGGGCGTGGTGAGGAGCTCAGTAGCGCCACCTTTAGTCATAAGTGGGGGGGTTAGTTTTATCAACAGCAACAAAACTTGGTATGTGTATTGTTCTCATCAAGACGGACAACTTTCTAATTGACATTAACTACCTCCGACCAACAGGAAGAGAGATATTTTGGTTTGAATGTGGATTTTCTGAAGAATTTTCTCTCCCTCTCTCTGTGTCTCTGTGTGTGAGAGGGGAGGGGGGAATTTTACTATTGCTTTTATATTGTTAATCAAGGTTTCAGGGGCTTTTGGGGTCCTTAACGTGCTCAAAAACTCTTGAAACTTTGCACACAAGTCAGAACCCCCTGCCATCAGGGACAGGCTGAAGCTGGTACCCGGGCGTGGCAGGGGGGCTCAACAGCGCCCCCTTGAACGGGGTCCCAAAACTTGGTCCATAGATCAAACACGCTTGCATGAATTAATATGAAACTCGGTACACATATAGATCTCATCGGGCCGAACAACTTTCCCCCGGTCAAGTTTTACGCCAGCCCAACAGGAAGTCGGCTATTATTGGTTGTTTGGAAAACGCTTCCTGTGGAATGCGAAGTACTCCTCCTAGAAAATTCACCGTGTCCCCTCCAAACTCGGTGTGCATGTAGTCAAGACTTTGAGGATGCTAAATTGCGGACGGATTTTTGATATCTCGAACGGTTTGGCCGTGGCGAGGAATCGAATTTATGGCGAGAAAAGAGAAACACGAAGTGGAATAACTTCTGCATACATTAACTGATCTTGATGAAACTTCAGCAGTGTGTTCGTGGTAAGAGGCCGATCAGATGGATGTAACTATTGTGATTCAAAGTTATAGCGCCACCAACTGGCAGCAGGAAGTGTGTCACTTTCAACATGCTTTTGACAAAAGTGGGGGGGTTAGTTTTAACTCCAGTAAAAAAAACTCAGTTCATATATTGATCTCATCGACCCGGACAACTTTCTAATTTAAAGTCATTAGCTCTGACCATCAGGAAGTCAGATATTTTGGTCTGAATGTGGATTTTTTTGCAAAATCAGCCTCTGAATTTTTAGCCACCTTTATCTAAGTGGTTATTTTATTCCCACCAAACTTTTTCAACATGATAAAAATATATTAATGATGCTAAATTGTGAACGGATAATAAATATCTCAAACGGTTTTGCTATGGCGAGGGATTAAAGTAATGTCAAAAAAGTAAACACTAAAAGGCTCATATATTCTAAAAATGTAATTATACACCATTTATTACTACATAAAAGTATACAAACATCAGAACTTAACTCATTTTATTCTTTTTTTTCAATTTAAGAATGAAGTTTAAGTTTAAAAACTGCCAGAATGGTTGTTTAGTCTAAACAATAAATAAATAAAGTCAAACATAGTGCTATACTGCCCTCTTGTGTTCAAAATCAGGTAGGCCTATTATATCTATATAAAAATATACTAGGTATGTGACGGTGAGAATATTTTACCACCGGTTAACTGACGTGTGACACTGCTGGGGGCTTTTTAATCGCTAACTTAAAAACGAAAGTAAAATATGTTCGTCCGCACGGACATTGATAATGGTGCGGAGCAGAGCGGGCGTTTTCAATAAATTCCTATGGAAGGAGGAATGACCTAAGAAACGTTGACTCTGTTCTGCTCGTTCCTCGCTGAGGAACCATTATGCACCATTATGAATGCCTGTGCAGCCGTGAGCATTTTAGTTTCATTTTCGGGGCGGATTGCTTGAATGTATTTAAAAAAAAGCACAATGTTGTGTTTTATTGCTACTGTACAAAAATATAAGTTAACACTTTGCAGTTTGAATGATGTTCTGAACAAAATGACAGAGTATGTTTTTATGTGTCCACTGTTCAATCGCGCCCTCGTTTTAGTGATTCCCAAATTATTTTTTCATTTAAGTTTTTTTCATTGTTCTAATCAGGTCAGGCAAGTAAAATGATCTGTCTTATCCCTTACATTTTTATATAATTATATAAATATATAATACACTACTGTTCAAAAATTTGGCGTCAGTAAGATTTTTAAGCTAAGTTTCTTCTGCTCACCAAGGCTGCATTTATTTGATTAAAAATACAAACAAAAACAGTAATATTGTAAAATAGTATTCCAATTTAAAACAGCTGCTTTCTATTTTAATATATTTTAAACTGTTATTTATTCCTGTGATCAAAGCTGAGTTTTCAGCATCATTATTCCAGTCGTCACTGTCACATGATCCTTCAGAAATTATTCTAATATGATGATTGATGCTCAAGAAACATTCATTATTGTTTTAAATGTCGAAAACAGTTATGTACAGTCTTTGATGAATAGAAAGTTCAAAAGAACAGCATTTGTCTGAAATCTAAAGCTTTTGTAACATTAAACACTACCGTTCAGAAGTTTGGGGTCAGTAATAATTTTAATTTTATTTTTTGGGGAAATAAATAAATAAATCAATACTTTTATTCATCGAGAATGAGTTAAACTGATAAAAAGTTACAGTACAGACATTTATAATGTTAAAAAAAATTATATTTGAAATAAATGCTGTTCTTTTGAACTTTACATTCATCAACGCATTTTGAAAAAAAATCTGTACACAACTGTTTTCAACATTGAAAATAATAATTAATATTTATTGACCATCAATCATCATATTAGAATGGTTTCTGAAGGATCATGTGACACTGAAGACGGGAGTAATGATGCTGAAAACTCAGCTTTGATCACATAAATTAATTACAGTGTAAAATATTTTAAAATAGAAAACAGCTGTTTTAAATTGGAATAATATTTCACAATATTACTGTTTTTGTTTGTATTTTTAATCAAATAAATGCAGCCTTGGTGAGCAGAAGAGACTTCTCCTAAAAACATTAAAAATCTTCCTTACCCCAAACTTTTGAACGGTATATATATATATATATATGTTTGTATAATATATATATATATATATTAGGGCCGTGACATTAACGCGTTAATTTCGATTAATTAATCTGAGACAAAATAACGCGTTAAAAAAAATAACGCAGATTAATCCATTCCGTATTGACCTTTGAACCTGGAGCCGTTCTAGCCACAATTCGACTGTAAAATGAAGGAGGGAGACGAGAACGCGCTGGCGCTGCCTGGATCATTGATTGGAACATTTACTTATAAAAAACAGCCGGCATTTCAACGTTGATTCACCGGTGAACGTAAGGGACCAAGGTCGAATCAATGTTGGATTATGTTTCGATTGTGCAAAACGAATCAACGTTGAAATCGTGACGTTGTTTCATTGTTGATTTTGTGACGTTGTTTCACCGTCTCTTCTTTCAATATGGGTGAATAAAGATTGTATGTCGAAGTTGTTGAACCAATGATGAATTATGCTTCGGTTTTGCAAATTGAATCAACGTTGATATCGTGACGTTGTTTCACCGTATTACCTTTCATCATGGGATAATGAGTCATGACAATGCTGACTGAATTTGTGATTAACTGTACACTAAAATATTGTTAACTGTCAAATTACTTGCAGCAATGGCTTAATTAAACACATTTAAGAAAAATATAACACATGCTCAAGATTGTAAAACAAGTTTTATTCTGAAAAAACAAAAGTCTAAAAATACTTTCTAAAACAGATGAAAAACATCTCAAACTTTAAATTTCAGCATTTTCGAAGTAATGTTAAAAACCTGTAAAGCAAGTGTAAATAATGTTTATAATTTAATGTTTAATATCAAATGTATAATTTAATAATGTTCAATTGTATTGTATTGATTATTTGCTAGGCACAATTATTTCAATGCTCACCCTTTGAACATTTGAACATTATTTCAATAACATGTTCAACACAATTATTTTTAATTGATTGACAGCCCTAATTTATATGCAATTAAAATGCGATTAATTTCGATTAATTAATTACAAAGCCTCTAATTAATTAGATTAATTTTTTTAATCGAGTCCCGGCCCTAAAATATATATATATATATATATATATATATATATATATATATATATATATATATATATATATATATATATATATATATATAAATATAGCTGCGAGCAGCGATGGAGGGCCAAAGCCGGCGGTACCGCCACCCCGGTGCCTTTAGGTAACTAAAGGCACCGGGGTTGCGGTGCCACCGGCTTGGGCCCGTAATCGCTGCTCGCAGCTATATTTATTATTATTATTATTATTATTATTATTTTGTCAACCTTTCGGGCACTTTTGGGGCCCTTAACATGCTCGAAAACTCTTGAAACTTTGCACACACGTCAGAACCCGCGGCCATCAGGGCCGGACTGAAGCTGGTACCCGGGCGTGGCAGGGGGGCTCGACAGCGCCCCCTGGAACGGGATCCGAACACGTGTCCATAAATCAAACACGCTTGCATGTAATAATATGAAACTCGGTACACATGTAGATCTCATCGGGCCGAACAACTTTCGTGCTCTAAGTTTTACGCCAGCCCAACAGGAAGTCGGCTATTATGGGTTGTTTGGAAACGCATGGTCTGGTATTTGAAACACTTCTCCTAGGGAATTCACCCGATCGCCACTAAACTCGGTGGGAATGAAGTCAAGACATTGAGGATGCTAAATTGCGGACGGATTTTTGATATCTCAAACGGTTTGGCCGTGGCGAGGAAACAAATTTATGGCGAATAATGGAAACAGGAAGTGTGTTATAACTTCTGCATACATTAACTGATCTTGATGAAACTTCAGCAGTGTGTTCGTGGTAAGAGGCCGATCACATGGATGTGACTATTGTGAGTCAAAGTTATAGCGCCACCAACTGGCAGCAGGAATATGTCACTTTCAAAATGCTTTGAAATCACCCTCTCATTTTTACCCGATTTGCTTCAAACTTTATGTGTATAATGTACACAAAGGGCGAAGGCCCTATTGTTTCCGGTAGGATTATTTATTAGGGCCCAAGCCCTGAAAGGGCGAAGGCCCTATTGTTTTCGTTAGGATTATTATTAGGGCCCAAGCCCTGAAAGGGCGAAGGCCCTATTGTTTTCGTTAGGATTATTAGGGCCCAAGCCCTGAAAGGGCGCAGAGCCCTATTGTTCTTCTAAGGATTATTAGGGCCCGAGCACCGATGGTGTGAGGACCCTCTTGGAATTGCTCTGTTTATTATTATTATTAGGGCCCAAGCCCTGAAAGGGCGAAGGCCCTATTGTTTTCGTTAGGATTATTATTAGGGCCCAAGCCCTGAAAGGGCGAAGGCCCTATTGTTTTCGTTAGGATTATTATTATTAGGGCCCAAGCCCTGAAAGGGCGAAGGCCCTATTGTTTTCGTTAGGATTATTATTATTATTATTGTTGTTCAAGGGTTCGGGGGCTTTTGGGACCCTTAACAGACTCAAAAACTCATGAAACTTTGCACACAGGTCAGAACCCGCGGCCATTAGGGCCGGGCTGAAGCTGGTACCCGGGCGTGGCAGGGGGGCTCGACAGCGCCCCCTAGAACACAATCTTAAATCTTGGACACATACAAGAACGTATTAGTATGAAACTCGGTACACATATAGATCTCATCGGGCCGAACAACTTTCGCACTCTAAGTTATTAGCTCTGCCCAACAGGAAGTCAGCTATTATGGGTTGTTTGAAAAACGCATGCTGTGGAATTTAATGTACTCCTCCTAGGGAATTGATCCAATCCACACCAAACTCGGTCAGCATGAAGTCAAGACATTGAGGATGCTAAATTGCGGACGGATTTTTGATATCTCGAACGGTTTGGCCGTGGCGATGAAACGAATTTATAGCGAGAAAAGATAAACAGGAAGTGTGTTATAACTTCTGCATACATTAACTGATCTTGATGAAACTTCCGCAGTGTGTTCGTTGTAAGAGGCCGATCACATGGATGTGACTATTGTGAGTCAAAGTTATAGCGCCACCAACTGGCAGCAGGAAGTGTGTCACTTTCAAAATGCTTTGAAATCACCCTCTCATTTTTACCCGATTTGCTTCAAACTTTATGTGTATAATGTAGACACACAGCAGATGTAGACCTGTGAAAGGTTTATTGATATCTTAAATACTGTTGCCGTGGCAACGCATCAAACTTTAATATTCTTTTCAGATGCTTTTGAGACTCTTAACATACTTGAAATTGGATGAAACTCGACAGACACATCACATTTATTAGCCGGTAGACATGTGCAAAGTTTCAGAAACGGGCGTGGTGAGGGGCTCAGTAGCGCCACCTTTAGTCAAAAATGGGGGCTTAGTTTTAAGTAGAGTCACAAAAATCGTTATGTATATTGTTCTCATCAAGCCGGACAACTTTCTAATTTATAGTCATAAGCTGTGACCAACAGGAAGTGAGATATTTTGGTTTGAATGTGATTTTTTGTAGAATTCTCTCCCTCTCTCTCTCTGCCTCTGCGTCTCTGTGTGTGTGAGGGGTGGGGGGATTTGTCTTTTGAGTGAGATTTGTTTAAAATTCCTGTTTTTCAAGGTTTCAGGGGCTTTTGGGGCCTTTAACGTGCTCGAAAACTCTTGAAACTTTGCACACAGGTCAGAACCCGCGGCCATCAGGGCCGGGCTGAAGCTGGTACCCGGGCGTGGCAGGGGGGCTCAACAGCGCCCCCTGGAATGGGATCCGAACACTTGTCCATAAATCAAACACACTTGCATGTAATGATATGAAACTCGGTACACATATAGATCACATCGGGCTGAACAACTTTCGTGCTCTAAGTTTTACGCCAGCCCAACAGGAAGTCGGCAATTATGGATTGTTTGGAGAACGCTTGCTGTGGAATGCGAAGTACTCCTCCTAGAGAATTCATCCAATCCCCACCAAACTCGGTGTGCATGAAGTCAAGACATTGAGGATTCTAAATTGCGGACGGATTTTTGATATCTCGAACGGTTTGGCCGTGGCGAGGAAACGAATTTATGGCGAGAAAAGAGAAACACGAAGTGGTATAACTTCTGCATACATTAACGGATCTTGATGAAACTTCACCAGTGTGTTCGTGGTAAGAGGCCGATCAGATGGATGTAACTATTGTGAGTCAAAGTTATAGCGCCACCAACTGGCAGCAGGAAGTGTGTCACTTTCAAAATGCTTTTGACAAAAGTGGGGGGGTTAGTTTTACCCACAGTTTTAAAAATCAGTACGTACATTGGTCTCATCGAGCCGGACAACTTTCTAATATACAGTTATTAGCTTCGACCAATAGGAAGTCAGATATTTTGGTTTGAATGTGGATTTATTTGCAAATTCAGCCTCTGCTTTTTACCCACTCCTGCTAAGTGTTTTTTTTTTATTCACACCAAACTTTTTTAACACGATGAAAATACATTAAAGATGCTAAATTGTGAACGGATATTAAATATTTCAAACGGTTTTGACATGGCGAGGGATTAAAATAATGTCAAAAAAGGAATCAGAAAACATCTCATATATTCTTAAAATTTAATTATACACCATTTATTTTTATATAAAATTATACAAATATTAGAACTAAACCTATTTTATTCTGTTTTTGCAATTCAAAAAGTATGAAAAAGTTAAAAACAGGCTATTTAGTGCTATTTGTTTCAACAAAAAAGCAAACATAGGGCTATACTGCCCTCTTCTGTCCAAAAGGATATCAAAATAGTATATAAAACGTTTTACTAGGTAGGCCTATTGTATTTAAATATAAATTTATTAGGTATATGACTGTGAGGATATTTTCCCATCGGTTAAGCGACGTGTGACACGAGCGGGTGCTTTTAAATCGCTAATATAAAAGTGAAAGTAAAAAAACGGACGTCCGCACGGACATTGATAATGGTGCACGTTGGAAAGAATGATACTTTTAAACATAACACTAAACCGCCATTAGGTGTCGCCAGGCGACCATCTTAATGAGCGAGTCATTGATTCATTCGTTCAAACAATTCA
>NC_140224.1:17211938-17261938 GCF_951802725.1 Rutilus rutilus
TAAAGCTTTTGTAACGTTAAACACTACCGTTCAGAAGTTTGGGGTCAGTAATAATTTTAATTTTATTTTTGGGGGAAAGAAATAAAATAAATCAATACTTTTATTCATCGAGAATGAGTTAAACTGATCAAAAGTTACAGTACAGACATTTATAATGTTAAAAAAATTATATTTGAAATAAATGCTGTTCTTTTGAACTTTACATTCATCAACGCATTTTGAAGAAAAATCTGTACACAACTGTTTTCAACATTGAAAATAATAATTAATATTTATTGACCATCAATCATCATATTAGAATGGTTTCTGAAGGATCATGTGACACTGAAGACGGGAGTAATGATGCTGAAAACTCAGCTTTGATCACATAAATTAATTACAGTGTAAAATATTTTAAAATAGAAAACAGCTGTTTTAAATTGGAATAATATTTCACAATATTACTGTTTTTGTTTGTATTTTTAATCAAATAAATGCAGCCTTGGTGAGCAGAAGAGACTTCTCCTAAAAACATTAAAAATCTTCCTGACCCCAAACTTTTGAACGGTATATATATATATATATATATATGTTTGTATAATATATATATATATATATATATATATATATATATATATATATATATATATATGTTTGTATAATATATATATATATATATATATATATATATATATATATATATATATATATAATATAGCTGCGAGCAGCGATGGAGGGCCAAAGCCGGCGGTACCGCCACCCCGGTGCCTTTAGGTAACTAAAGGCACCGGGGTTGCGGTGCCACCGGCTTGGGCCCGTAATCGCTGCTCGCAGCTATATTTATTATTATTATTATTATTGTTCTTCAAGGGTTCGGGGGCTTTTGGGGCCTTTAACGTGCTCAAAAACTCATGAAACTTTGCACGCATGTCAGAACCCGCGGCCATTAGGGCCGGGCTGAAGCTGGTACCCGGGCGTGGCAGGGGGGCTCAACAGCGCCCCCTGGTACGGAATCCGAACACTTGTCCATAAATCAAACACACTTGCATGTAATAATATGAAACTCGGAACACATATAGATCTCATCGGGCCGAACAACTTTCGTGCTCTAAGTTTTACGCCAGCCCAACAGGAAGTTGGCTATTATGGGATGTTTGGAAACGCATGCTGTGGAATTTAATGTACTCCTCCTAGGGAATTCATCCAATCGCCTCCAAACTCAGTCAGCATGAAGTCAAGACATTGAGGATGCTAAATTGCGGACGGATTTTTGATATCTCGAACGGTTTGGCCGTGGCGAGGAATCGAATTTATGGCGAATAATGGAAACAGGAAGTGTGTTATAACTTCTGCATACATTAACTGATCTTGATGAAACTTCCGCAGTGTGTTCGTTGTAAGAGGCCGATCACATGGATGTGACTACTGTGAGTCTAAGTTAAAGCGCCACCAACTGGCAGCAGGAAGTGTGTCCCTTTCAAAATGCTTTAAAATCACCCTCTTATTTTTACCCAATTTGCTTCAAACTTTATGTGTATAATGTAAACACACGGCAGATGTAGACCTGTGAAAGGATTTTTGATATCTTTAATAATGTTGCCATGGCAACGCTTCAAACTTTAATATTCTTTTTTGATGCTTTTGAGACTCTTAACATACTTGAAATTGCATGAAACTCGACAGACACATCACATTTATTAGCCAGTAGACATGTGCAAAGTTTCAGAAACGGGCGTGGTGAGGGGCTCAGTAGCGCCACCTTTAGTCATAAGTGGGGGGGGGGTTAGTTTTATCAACAGCAACAAAACTTGGTATGTGTATTGTTCTCATCAAGACGGACAACTTTCTAATTGACATTAACTACCTCCAACCAACAGGAAGAGAGATATTTTGGTTTGAATGTGGATTTTCTGAAGAATTTTCTCTCCCTCTCTCTGTGTCTCTGTGTGTGAGAGGGGAGGGGGGAATTTGACTATTGCTTTTATATTGTTAATCAAGGTTTCAGGGGCTTTTGGGGTCCTTAACGTGCTCAAAAACTCTTGAAACTTTGCACACAAGTCAGAACCCCCTGCCATCAGGGACAGGCTGAAGCTGGTACCCGGGCGTGGCAGGGGGGCTCAACAGCGCCCCCTTGAACGGGGTCCCAAAACTTGGTCCATAGATCAAACACGCTTGCATGAATTAATATGAAACTCGGTACACATATAGATCTCATCGGGCCGAACAACTTTCCCCTGGTCAAGTTTTACGCCAGCCCAACAGGAAGTCGGCTATTATTGGTTGTTTGGAAAACGCTTCCTGTGGAATGCGAAGTACTCCTCCTAGAAAATTCACCGTGTCCCCTCCAAACTCGGTGTGCATGTAGTCAAGACTTTGATGATGCTAAATTGCGGACGGATTTTTGATATCTCGAACGGTTTGGCCGTGGCGAGGAATCGAATTTATGGCGAGAAAAGAGAAACACGAAGTGGAATAACTTCTGCATACATTAACTGATCTTGATGAAACTTCAGCAGTGTGTTCGTGGTAAGAGGCCGATCAGATGGATGTAACTATTGTGATTCAAAGTTATAGCGCCACCAACTGGCAGCAGGAAGTTTGTCACTTTCAACATGCTTTTGACAAAAGTGGGGGGGTTAGTTTTAACTCCAGTAAAAAAAACTCAGTTCATATATTGATCTCATCGACCCGGACAACTTTCTAATTTAAAGTCATTAGCTCTGACCATCAGGAAGTCAGATATTTTGGTCTGAATGTGGATTTTTTTGCAAAATCAGCCTCTGAATTTTTAGCCACCTTTATCTAAGTGGTTATTTTATTCCCACCAAACTTTTTCAACATGATAAAAATATATTAATGATGCTAAATTGTGAACGGATAATAAATATCTCAAACGGTTTTGCTATGGCGAGGGATTAAAGTAATGTCAAAAAAGTAAACACTAAAAGGCTCATATATTCTAAAAATGTAATTATACACCATTTATTACTACATAAAAGTATACAAATATCAGAACTTAACTCATTTTATTCTTTTTTTTTCAATTTAAGAATGAAGTTTAAGTTTAAAAACTGCCAGAATGGTTGTTTAGTCTAAACAATAAATAAATAAAGTCAAACATAGTGCTATACTGCCCTCTTGTGTTCAAAATCAGGTAGGCCTATTATATCTATATAAAAATATACTAGGTATGTGACGGTGAGAATATTTTACCACCGGTTAACTGACGTGTGACACTGCTGGGGGCTTTTTAATCGCTAACTTAAAAACGAAAGTAAAATATGTTCGTCCGCACGGACATTGATAATGGTGCGGAGCAGAGCGAGCGTTTTCAATAAATTCCTATGGAAGGAGGAATGACCTAAGAAACGTTGACTCTGTTCTGCTCGTTCCTCGCTGAGGACGCGCACCATTATGAATGCCTGTGCAGCCGTGAGCATTTTAGTTTCATTTTCGGGGCGGATTGCTTGAATGTATTTAAAAAAAGCACAATGTTGTGTTTTATTGCGACTGTACAAAAATATAAGTTACCACTTTGCAGTTTGAATGATGTTCTGAACAAAATGACAGAGTATGTTTTTATGTGTCCACTGTTCAATCGCGCCCTCGTTTTAGTGATTCCCAAGTTATTTTTTCATTTAAGTTTTTTTCATTGTTCTAATCAGGTCAGGCAAGTAAAATGATCTGTCTTATCCCTTACATTTTTATATAATTATATAAATATATAATACACTACTGTTCAAAAATTTGGCGTCAGTAAGATTTTTAAGCTAAGTTTCTTCTGCTCACCAAGGCTGCATTTGTTTGATTAAAAATACAAACAAAAACAGTAATATTGTAAAATAGTATTCCAATTTAAAACAGCTGCTTTCTATTTTAATATATTTTAAACTGTTATTTATTCCTGTGATCAAAGCTGAGTTTTCAGCATCATTATTCCAGTCGTCACTGTCACATGATCCTTCAGAAATTATTCTAATATGATGATTGATGCTCAAGAAACATTCATTATTATTTTAAATGTCGAAAACAGTTATGTACAGTCTTTGATGAATAGAAAGTTCAAAAGAACAGCATTTATCTGAAATCTAAAGCTTTTGTAACATTAAACACTACCGTTCAGAAGTTTGGGGTCAGTAATAATTTTTATTTTATTTTTGGGGGAAAGAAATAAATAAATCAATACTTTTATTCATCGAGAATGAGTTAAACTGATAAAAAGTTACAGTACAGACATTTATAATGTTAAAAAAAATTATATTTGAAATAAATGCTGTTCTTTTGAACTTTACATTCATCAACGCATTTTGAAAAAAAATCTGTACACAACTGTTTTCAACATTGAAAATAATAATTAATATTTATTGACCATCAATCATCATATTAGAATGGTTTCTGAAGGATCATGTGACACTGAAGACGGGAGTAATGATGCTGAAAACTCAGCTTTGATCACATAAATTAATTACAGTGTAAAATATTTTATAATAGAAAACAGCTGTTTTAAATTGGAATAATATTTCACAATATTACTGTTTTTGTTTGTATTTTTAATCAAATAAATGCAGCCTTGGTGAGCAGAAGAGACTTCTCCTAAAAACATTGAAAATCGTCCTTACCCCAAACTTTTGAACGGTATATATATATATATATATATATATATATGTTTGTATAATATATATATATATATATATGTATATATATATATATATATATGTGTTTGTATAATATATATATATATATATATATATATATATATATATATAAATATAGCTGCGAGCAGCGATGGAGGGCCAAAGCCGGCGGTACCGCCACCCCGGTGCCTTTAGGTAACTAAAGGCACCGGGGTTGCGGTGCCACCGGCTTGGGCCCGTAATCGCTGCTCGCAGCTATATATATATATATATATATATATATATATATATATATATATATATTTAGGGCCCAAGCCCTGAAAGGGCGAAGGCCCTATTGTTTTCGGTAGGATTATTATTATTAGGGCCCAAGCCCTGAAAGGGCGAAGGCCCTATTGTTTCCGGTAGGATTATTTATTATTATTATTATTATTATTATTATTTTGTCAACCTTTCGGGCACTTTTGGGGCTCTTAACATGCTCGAAAACTCTTGAAATTTTGCACACACGTCAGAACCCGCGGCCATCAGGGCCGGACTGAAGCTGGTACCCGGGCGTGGCAGGGGGGCTCGACAGCGCCCCCTGGAACGGGATCCGAACACGTGTCCATAAATCAAACACGCTTGCATGTAATAATATGAAACTCGGTACACATATAGATCTCATCGGGCCGAACAACTTTCGTGCTCTAAGTTTTACGCCAGCCAAACAGGAAGTTGGCTATTTAGCGTTGTTTGGAAACGCATGCTGTGGAATTTAATGTACTCCTCCTAGGGAATTCATCGATTCGCCTCCAATCTCGGTGTGCATGAAGTCAAGACATTGAGGATGCTAAATTGCGGACGGATTTTTGATATCTCGAACGGTTTGGCCGTGGCGAGGAAACAAATTTATGGCGAAAAAATGAAACAGGAAGTGTGTTATAACTTCTGCATACATTAACTGATCTTGATGAAACTTCAGCAGTGTGTTCGTTGTAAGAGGCCGATCACATGGATGTGACTATTGTGAGTCAAAGTTATAGCGCCACCAACAGGCAGCAGGAAGTACATCACTTTCAAAATGCTTTGAAATCAGTGTCTTATTTTTACCCGATTTGCTTCAAACTTTATGTGTACAATGTAGACACACGGCAGATGTAAACCTGTGAAAGGATTATTGATATCTTAGATACTGTTACCGTGGCAATGCATCAAACTTTAATATTCTTTTTTGATGCTTTTGAGACTCTTAACATACTTGAAATTGCATGAAACTCAACAGACACATCACATTTATTAGCCAGTAGACATGTGCAAAGTTTCAGAAACGGGCATGGTGGAATGGCTCATTAGCGCCACCTTTAGTCAAAAATGGGGGCTTAGTTTTTCCTAGAATCACAAAACTTGGTATGTGTATTGTTCTCATCAAGACGGACAACTTTCTAATTTACATGAACCATCTCCGACCAACAGGAAGAGAGATATTTTGGTTTGAATGTGGATTTTCTGAAGAATTTTCTCTCCCTCTCTCTGTGTCTGTGTGTGTGTGAGGGGAGGGGGGGATTTGACTCTTGCTTTTATATTGTTAATCAAGGTTTCAGGGGCTTTTGGGGTCCTTAACGTGCTCAAAAACTCTTGAAACTTTGCACACAGGTCAAAACCCACGGCCATCAGGGCCGGGCTGAAGCTGGTACCCGGGCGTGGCAGGGGGGCTCAACAGCGCCCCCTTGAACGGGGTTCTAAAACTTGATCCATATATCAAACACGCTCGCATGAATTAATATGAAACTCGGTACACATATAGATCTCATCGGGCCGAACAACTTTACCCCGGTCAAGTTTTACGCCAGCCCAACAGGAAGTCGGCTATTATGGGTTGTTTGGAAAACGCTTGCTGTGGAATGTGAAATACTCCTCCTAGAAAATTCACCGTGTCCCCTTCAAACTCGGTGTGCATGTAGTCAAGACTTTGAGGATGCTAAATTGCGGACGGATTTTTGATATCTCGAACGGTTTGGCTGTGGCGAGGAATCGAATTTATGGCGAGAAAAGAGAAACACGGAAGTGGAATAACTTCTGCATACATTAACTGATCTTGATGAAACTTCAGCAGTGTGTTCGTGGTAAGAGGCCGATCAGATGGATGTAGCTATTGTGAGTCAAAGTTATAGCGCCACCAACTGGCAGCAGGAAGTGTGTCACTTTCAACATGCTTTAGACAAAAGTGGGGGGGTTAGTTTTAACTACAGTAAAGAAAAAATAGTTTTTATATTGTTCTCATCAAGCCGGACAACTTTCTAATTTACATTCAATAGCTCTGGCCATCAGGAAGTCAGATATTTGGGTCTGAATGTGATTTTTTTTGCAAAATCAGCCTCTGAATTTTTAGCCACTCCTCTTAAACTATTTATTTTATTCGTACCAAACTTTTTCAACATGATGAAACTACATTAAATATGCTAAGTTGTGAATGGATAATAAATATCTCAAACGGTTTTGCTACGGCGAGGGATTAATGTCCAAAAAGGAAACACTAAAAATCTTCTAAAAATGTAATTATATACCATTTATTTCTATATAAAAGTATACAAATATCACAACTAAACCCATTTTATTCTGTTTTTGCAATTCAAGAAGAATGAAAAAGTTAAAAACAGGCTATTTAGTGCTATTTGGTTCAACAAAAAAGCAAACATAGGGCTATACTGCCCTCTTGTGTCCAAAAGGACATCAAAATAGTATATAACACTTTTTACCAGGTAGGCCAATATTGTATTTAAATATACATTTATTAGGTATGTGTCTGAGGATATTTTCCCACCGGTTAATCGACGTGTGACACGAGTGGGTGCTTTTAAATCGCTAATATAAAAGTGAAAGTAAAAAAACGGACGTCCGCACGGACATTGATAATGGTGCACGTTGGAAAGAATGATACTTTTAAACATAACACTAAACCGCCATTAGGTGTCGCCAGGCGACCATCTTAATGAGCGAGTCATTGATTCATTCGTTCAAATGATTCGTTCCAATGACTGAGTCATTCATGATTGAGACAGATGTTTATGGATTGACCATTGAATCTTTGAGTCAAGCGATTCGTTTCAAAATGCTGAATCATTCAGTAATGAGAAAACAAGTTGCTGTGATCTTTGTTTAACTATTTTTGCTGCTGAAACAGAACAAAAACAGTCAATATTGCATCTAAAATGTAAGTGACTTAATTGTAACTGTTTATTAACCTGTTGTATGAAATCAATGTCACAGTTTCAATCGTGATTGTATTCAGGAAATAGTTGCCTACTCGTCAAGTGAGGTTGCTTAACTCTATCATATGTTATAAAAAATATAAAAACTCCATATTTGTAATTTTTATAGTCAGTATGTTGTTAACTGGGTTGCTTTTTTGTGTGCTGCGCTCATTTGTTTACAATTCTCCTGGAGAAGCAGCATGAGCCTCAGCAGTGCAACCTTGTTACCATTGATCAGTAATACATTTATTATTAACTGATGATTGCAACTTAAAATGAATGTAATGAAATTAGAATAATCTCTCGTTTTAGTGATTCCCAAGTTATTTTTTTGTTATTGACGTTCTAATCAGGCTATACGCTGGTCGGGCAAGTAAAATTCTCTTTCAGGTAGGCCTATTGTATTTGTATATAAATATATTAGGGATGTGACTGTGATAACATTTTCCCACCGGTTAATCGACGTGTGACACCACTGAGCGCTTTTAAATCGCTAACTATAGTATACTATATACTAGTAAAATACAGACGTCCGCACAGACATTGATAATGGTGCGGAGTAGAGCGAGCATTTTCAATTTATTCCTATGGATGTAGGAATTAACTAAAACATTTTATTTATGTTTTTGTGTCCACTGTTCAACCGCAACCGCGTCACACACACACACACACATTCCAGAATTGCAATCTTGACATCGCAGCCTGTTCATTATAGCCCTAATACAATATAATAATAAAAATAGTCAACCTAACATAAACGAATTACACTGCTCTGTTTAAATAGTCAGTAGTACAATCTGTACCATTCACAGTAAGCAGAGCTCCACTGTGATGTTTCCAAGAACATTTTTGCGCGTGTGAAGAGGATGATTTTTTCCATCGATATTGGAACACGAGTGAAGTACAAAGCCTATAATAAAGAATAGTTTAGCATCCAAATACATCGCAAATATTGAAACATTTTGATTCTAATGAGAGGGTTACGTGAGACCAACACTGCTTACTTTCGTTTTTATTTTTACATTAAATTTAAAGGATTTGTTGTGGAATATTTTGGGTGTATCATAAAATAAGAATAAGGTAAGACAAGTAAAATTTTCTGTCTTATATTTATATATATATATATATATACGTATATATATATAAGTATATATATATATATATATATATATATATATATGTGTGTGTGTGTGTGTGTGTATATATATAGATATTTATATACATATATATATATGTATATATATAGATATTTATATATATATATATATATATATATATATATATATATATATATATAAATATAGCTGCGAGCAGCGATGGAGGGCCAAAGCCGGTGGCACCGCCATCCCCGGTGCCTTTAGGTAACTAAAGGCACCGGGGTGGCGGTGCCACCGGCTTGGGCCCGCAATCGCTGCTCGCAGCTATATTTATATATATATATATATATATATATATATATATATATAAATATCTATATTTAGGGCCCAAGCCCTGAAAGGGCGCAGAGCCCTATTGTTTTCGTTAGGATTATTATTATTATTATTATTATTATTATTATTGTTGTTCAAGGGTTCGGGGGCTTTTGGGGCCTTTAACGTGCTCAAAAACTCATGAAACTTTGCACACAGGTCAGAACCTGCGGCCATTAGGGCCGGGCTGAAGCTGGTACCCGGGCGTGGCAGGGGGGCTCAACAGCGCCCCCTGGAACGGAATCCGAACACTTGTCCATAAATCAAACACACTTGCATATAATAATATGAAACTCGGAACAGATATAGATCTCATCGGGCCGAACAACTTTCGTGCTCTAAGTTTTACGCCAGCCCAACAGGAAGTCGGCTATTATGGGTTGTTTGGAAACGCATGCTGTGGAATTTAATGTACTCCTCCTAGGGAATTCATCCAATCGGCTCCAAACTCGGTCAGCATGAAGTCAAGACATTGAGGATGCTAAATTGCGGACGGATTTTTGATATCTCGAACGGTTTGGCCGTGGCGAGGAAACGAATTTATGGCGAATAATGGAAACAGGAAGTGTGTTATAACTTCTGCATACATTAACTGATCTTGATTAAACTTCAGCAGTGTGTTCGTTGTAAGAGGCCGATCACATGGATGTGACTATTGTGAGTCAAAGTTATAGCGCCACCAACTGGCAGCAGGAAGTGTGTCCCTTTCAAAATGCTTTGAAATCACCCTCTTATTTTTACCCGATTTGCTTCAAACTTTATGTGTATAATGTAAACACACGGCAGATGTAGACCTGTGAAAGGATTTTTGATATCTTTAATACTGTTGCCATGGCAACGCTTCAAACTTTAATATTCTTTTTTGATGCTTTTGAGACTCTTAACATACTTGAAATTGGATGAAACTCGACAGACACATCACATTTATTAGCCCGTAGACATGTGCAAAGTTTCAGAAACGGGCGTGGTGAGGGGCTCAGTAGCGCCACCTTTAGTCATAAGTGGGGGGGTTAGTTTTATCAACAGCAACAAAACTTGGTATGTGTATTGTTCTCATCAAGACGGACAACTTTCTAATTTACATGAACTTTCTCCAACCAACAGGAAGAGAGATATTTTGGTTTGAATGTGGATTTTCTGAAGAATTTTCTCTCCCTCTCTCTGTGTCTCTGTGTGTGTGAGGGGAGGGGGGGATTTGTTTATTGCTTTTATTGAGTTTTTCAAGGTTTCAGGGGCTTTTGGGGTCCTTAACGTGCTCAAAAACTCTTGAAACTTTGCACACAGGTCAGAACCTGCGGCCATCAGGGCCGGGCTGAAGCTGGTACCCGGGCGTGGCAGGGGGGGTCAACAGCGCCCCCTTGAATTGGGTCCGAAAACTTGGTCCATAGATCAAACACGCTTGCATGAATTAATATGAAACTCGGTACACATATAGATCTCATCGGGCCGAACAACCCTCCCCTGGTCAAGTTTTACGCCAGCCCAACAGGAAGTCGGCTATTATGGGTTGTTTGGAAAACGCTTGCTGTGGAATGCGAAGTACTCCTCCTAGAGAATTCATCCAATCCCCACCAAACTCGGTGTGCATGAAGTCAAGACATTGAGGATTCTAAATTGCGGACGGATTTTTGATATCTCGAACGGTTTGGCCGTGGCGAGGAAACGAATTTATGGCGAGAAAAGAGAAACACGAAGTGGAATAACTTCTGCATACATTAACTGATCTTGATGAAACTTCAGCAGTGTGTTCGTGGTAAGAGGCCGATCAGATGGATGTAACTATTGTGAGTCAAAGTTATAGCGCCACCAACTGGCAGCAGGAAGTGTGTCACTTTCAAAATGCTTTTGACAAAAGTGGGGGGGTTAGTTTTACCCACAGTTACAAAAATCAGTACGTACATTGGTCTCATCGAGCCGGACAACTTTCTAATATACAGTTATTAGCTTCGACCAATAGGAAGTCAGATATTTTGGTTTGAATGTGGATTTATTCGCAAATTCAGCCTCTGCTTTTTACCCACTCCTGCTAAGTGTTTTTTTTTTTTATTCACACCAAACTTTTTTAACACGATGAAAATACATTAAAGATGCTAAATTGTGAACGGATATTAAATATTTCAAACGGTTTTGACATGGCGAGGGATTAAAATAATGTCAAAAAAGGAATCAGAAAACATCTCATATCTTCTTAAAATTTAATTATACACCATTTATTAGGGCCCAAGCCCTGAAAGGGCGAAGGCCCTATTGTTTCCGGTAGGATTATTTATTAGGGCCCAAGCCCTGAAAGGGCGAAGGCCCTATTGTTTTCGGTAGGATTATTATTATTATTATTAGGGCCCAAGCCCTGAAAGGGCGAAGGCCCTATTGTTTTCGTTAGGATTATTATTATTAGGGCCCAAGCCCTGAAAGGGCGCAGAGCCCTATTGTTCTTCTAAGGATTATTTATTATTATTTTTTTTTCAACCTTTCGGGCACTTTTGGGGCCCTTAACGTGCTCGAAAACTCTTGAAACTTTGCACACGGGTCAGAACCCGCGGCCATTAGGGCCGGGCTGAAGCTGGGACACAGGCTTGGCAGGGAGGCTCGACAGCGCCCCCTGGAACGGGGTCCGAAAACTTGGTCCATAAATCAAACACGCTTGCATGTAATAATATGAAACTCGGTACACATATAGATCTCATCGGGCCAAACAACTTTCGTACTTCTACTTTTTACGCCAGCCCAACAGGAAGTCGGCTATTATGGGTTGTTTGGAAACGCATGCTGTGGAATTTAATGTACTCCTCCTAGGGAATTCATCCATTCGCCTCCAAACTCAGTCAGCATGAAGTCAAGACATTGAGGATGCTAAATTGCGGACGGATTTTTGATATCTCGAACGGTTTGGCTGTGGCGAGGACACGAATTTATGGCGAATAATGGAAACAGGAAGTGTGTTATAACTTCTGCATACATTAACTGATCTTGATTAAACTTCAGCAGTGTGTTCGTTGTAAGAGGCCGATCACATGGATGTGACTATTGTGAGTCAAAGTTATAGCGCCACCAACTGGCAGCAGGAAGTGTGTCCCTTTCAAAATGCTTTGAAATCACCCTCTTATTTTTACCCGATTTGCTTCAAACTTTATGTGTATAATGTAAACACACGGCAGATGTAGACCTGTGAAAGGATTTTTGATATCTTTAATACTGTTGCCATGGCAACGCTTCAAACTTTAATATTCTTTTTTGATGCTTTTGAGACTCTTAACATACTTGAAATTGGATGAAACTCGACAGACACATCACATTTATTAGCCAGTAGACATGTGCAAAGTTTCAGAAACGGGCGTGGTGAGGGGCTCAGTAGCGCCACCTTTAGTCATAAGTGGGGGGGTTAGTTTTATCAACAGCAACAAAACTTGGTATGTGTATTGTTCTCATCAAGACGGACAACTTTCTAATTTACATGAACTATCTCTGACCAACAGGAAGAGAGATATTTTGGTTTGAATGTGGATTTTCTGAAGAATTTTCTCTCCCTCTCTCTGTGTCTCTGTGTGTATGAGGGGAGGGGGGGATTTGACTATTGCTTTTATATTGTTAATCAAGGTTTCAGGGGCTTTTGGGGTCCTTAATGTGCTCAAAAACTCTTGTAACTTTGCACACAAGTCAGAACCCCCTGCCATCAGGGACGGGCTGAAGCTGGGACCCGGGCGTGGCAGGGGGGCTCAACAGCGCCCCCTTGAACGGGGGTCCCAAAACTTGGTCCATAGATCAAACACGCTTGCATTAATTAATATGAAACTCGGTACACATATAGATCTCATCGGGCCGAACAACTTTCCCCTGGTCAAGTTTTACGCCAGTCCAACAGGAAGTCGGCTATTATGGGTTGTTTGGAAAACGCTTGCTGTGGAATGCGAAGTACTCCTCCTAGAGAATTCATCCAATCCCCACCAAACTCGGTGTGCATGAAGTCAAGACATTGAGGATTCTAAATTGCGGACGGATTTTTGATATCTCGAACGGTTTGGCCGTGGCGAGGAAACGAATTTATGGCGAGAAAAGAGAAACACGAAGTGGTATAACTTCTGCATACATTAACTGATCTTGATGAAACTTCACCAGTGTGTTCGTGGTAAGAGGCCGATCAGATGGATGTAACTATTGTGAGTCAAAGTTATAGCGCCACCAACTGGCAGCAGGAAGTGTGTCACTTTCAAAATGCTTTTGACAAAAGTGGGGGGGTTAGTTTTACCCACATTTACAAAAATCAGTACGTACATTGGTCTCATCGAGCCGGACAACTTTCTAATATACAGTTATTAGCTTCAACCAATAGGAAGTCAGATATTTTGGTTTGAATGTGGATTTATTTGCAAATTCAGCCTCTGCTTTTTACCCACTCCTGCTAAGTGTTTTTTTTTTTTATTCACACCAAACTTTTTTTACACGATGAAAATACATTAAAGATGCTAAATTGTGAACGGATATTAAATATTTCAAACGGTTTTGACATGGCGAGGGATTAAAATAATGTCAAAAAAGGAATCAGAAAATATCTCATATCTTCTTAAAATTTAATTATACACCATTTATTTTTATATAAAATTATACAAATATCAGAACTAAACCGAAACAGAACTAGTTTTGGGTTTATTCAGTTTTTTTCAATTCAAGAATTATGTACAAGTTTAAAATCAGCCAGAATGCGCTATTTAGTAAAAAAAAAGTCATACATAGGGCTATACTGCCCTCTTGTGTTCAAAATCAGGTAGGCCCATTGTATATTGTATTTATATATAAATATATTAGCGATGTGACTGAGAATTTTTTCCCACTGGTTAATCGATATGTGACACCGCGGTGGGGGCTTTTAAATCGCTAACTTAAAGGGATACTCCACTTTAAATTGAAAATTCTGTCATCATATACTCACCCTCATGTTGTTTCAATCCTTTATGAATTTCTTTCTTCTGCTGAACAGAAAGGAAGATATTTAGAAGAATGTCAGTAACCGGACAGTTTCTGGTCTCATTGACTTCCATAGTATACATTTTTTCCTACTATGGAAGTCAATGGGATCAGAAACTGTCTGGTTACTGACATTCTTCTAAATATCTTCCTTTCTGTTCAGCAGAAGAAAGAAATTCATAAAGGATTAAAACAACATGAGGGTGAGTATATGATGACAGAATTTTCATTTTAAAGTGGCGCACACACACACACACACTGTGCATTCCAGCATTGCAATCTTGACATCGCAGCCGGTTCATTACAGCCGTAATAAAATATAATAATAAATATAAATAGTCAACCTATTTGCAGCAAATGATAGTAGATTTTAGATCAATATATTTGTTTTAATTACAATTTTAATTAACACTAACTTTATTCTCATCTGAATTATAAATAATTTATTTCTGTATAAAATAATACTACCATTAAAAAATACATTTGATTGTCTTTTTTAATCAATGGAGAATGTGTGACTTAAAAATAAACAGATTAGTGCTCGGTTTGAGGACAAGAAATGAAAACCAATGCAATATGATGAATGTCCAAAAACGTTCGCTCTTCTCTGCCCATTCCTCGCCTCGCCATATATATATATATATATATTTATATTTATTTATTTTTTCTTACATATATATAATGTATATATATATATTTTTTGTTACATTTTTATATATATATATATATATATATATATATATATATATATAAATATAGTTGCGAGCAGCGATGGAGGGCCCAAGCCGGTGACACCGCCACCCCGGTGGCTTTAGTGTAACTAAAGGCACCAGGGTGGCGGTGCCACCGGCTTGGGCCCGCCATCGCTGCTCGCAGCTATATTTATTATTATTATTATTATTTTGTCAACCTTTCGGGCACTTTTGGGGCCCTTAACATGCTCGAAAACTCTTGAAACTTTGCACACAGGTCAGAACCCGCGGCCATCAGGGCCGGGCTGAAGCTGGTACCCGGGCGTGGCAGGGGGGCTCGACAGCGCCCCCTGGAACGGGATCCGAACACGTGTCCATAAATCAAACACGCTTGCATGTAATAATATGAAACTCGGTACACATGTAGATCTCATCGGGCCGAACAACTTTCGTGCTCTAAGTTTTACGCCAGCCCAACAGGAAGTCGGCTATTATGGGTTGTTTGGAAACGCATGGTCTGGTATTTGAAACACTTCTCCTAGGGAATTCACCCGATCGCCACTAAACTCGGTGGGAATGAAGTCAAGACATTGAGGATGCTAAATTGCGGACGGATTTTTGATATCTCAAACGGTTTGGCCGTGGCGAGGAAACGAATTTATGGCGAATAATGGAAACAGGAAGTGTGTTATAACTTCTGCATACATTAACTGATCTTGATGAAACTTCAGCAGTGTGTTCGTGGTAAGAGGCCGATCACATGGATGTGACTATTGTGAGTCAAAGTTATAGCGCCACCAACTGGCAGCAGGAATATGTCACTTTGAAAAATGCTTTGAAATCACCCTCTTATTTTTACCTGATTTGCTTCAAACTTTATGTGTATAATGTAAACACACGGCAGATGTAGACCTGTGAAAGGATTTTTGATATCTTTAATACTGTTGCCGTGGCAACGCTTCAAACTTTAATATTCTTTTTTGATGCTTTTGAAACTCTTAACATACTTGAAATTGGATGAAACTCGACAGACACATCACATTTATTAGCCAGTAGACATGTGCAAAGTTTCAGAAACGGGCGTGGTGAGGGGCTCAGTAGCGCCACCTTTAGTCATAAGTGGGGGGGTTAGTTTTATCAACAGCAACAAAACTTGGTATGTGTATTGTTCTCATCAAGACGGACAACTTTCTAATTGACATTAACTACCTCCGACCAACAGGAAGAGAGATATTTTGGTTTGAATGTGGATTTTCTGAAGAATTTTCTCTCCCTCTCTCTGTGTCTGTGTGTGTGAGAGGGGAGGGGGGAATTTGACTATTGCTTTTATATTGTTAATCAAGGTTTCAGGGGCTTTTGGGGTCCTTAACGTGCTCAAAAACTCTTGAAACTTTGCACACAAGTCAGAACCCCCTGCCATCAGGGACAGGCTGAAGCTGGTACCCGGGCGTGGCAGGGGGGCTCAACAGCGCCCCCTTGAACGGGGTCCCAAAACTTGGTCCATAGATCAAACACGCTTGCATGAATTAATATGAAACTCGGTACACATATAGATCTCATCGGGCCGAACAACTTTCCCCCGGTCAAGTTTTACGCCAGCCCAACAGGAAGTCGGCTATTATTGGTTGTTTGGAAAACGCTTCCTGTGGAATGCGAAATACTCCTCCTAGAAAATTCACCGTGTCCCCTCCAAACTCGGTGTGCATGTAGTCAAGACTTTGAGGATGCTAAATTGCGGACGGATTTTTGATATCTCGAACGGTTTGGCCGTGGCGAGGAATCGAATTTATGGCGAGAAAAGAGAAACACGAAGTGGAATAACTTCTGCATACATTAACTGATCTTGATGAAACTTCAGCAGTGTGTTCGTGGTAAGAGGCCGATCAGATGGATGTAACTATTGTGATTCAAAGTTATAGCGCCACCAACTGGCAGCAGGAAGTGTGTCACTTTCAACATGCTTTTGACAAAAGTGGGGGGGTTAGTTTTAACTACAGTAAAAAAAACTCAGTTCATATATTAAACTCATCGACCCGGACAACTTTCTAATTTAAAGTCATTAGCTCTGACCATCAGGAAGTCAGATATTTTGGTCTGAATGTGGATTTTTTTGCAAAATCAGCCTCTGAATTTTTAGCCACCTTTATCTAAGTGGTTATTTTATTCCCACCAAACTTTTTCAACATGATAAAAATATATTAATGATGCTAAATTGTGAACGGATAATAAATATCTCAAACGGTTTTGCTATGGCGAGGGATTAAAGTAATGTCAAAAAAGTAAACACTAAAAGGCTCATATATTCTAAAAATGTAATTATACACCATTTATTACTACATAAAAGTTTACAAATATCAGAACTTAACTCATTTTATTCTTTTTTTTTTCAATTTAAGAATGAAGTTTAAGTTTAAAAACTGCCAGAATGGTTGTTTAGTCTAAACAATAAATAAATAAAGTCAAACATAGTGCTATACTGCCCTCTTGTGTTCAAAATCAGGTAGGCCTATTATATCTATATAAAAATATACTAGGTATGTGACGGTGAGAATATTTTACCACCGGTTAACTGACGTGTGACACTGCTGGGGGCTTTTTAATCGCTAACTTAAAAACGAAAGTAAAATATGTTCGTCCGCACGGACATTGATAATGGTGCGGAGCAGAGCGAGCGTTTTCAATAAATTCCTATGGAAGGAGGAATGACCTAAGAAACGTTGACTCTGTTCTGCTCGTTCCTCGCTGAGGACGCGCACCATTATGAATGCCTGTGCAGCCGTGAGCATTTTAGTTTCATTTTCGGGGCGGATTGCTTGAATGTATTTAAAAAAAGCACAATGTTGTGTTTTATTGCTACTGTACAAAAATATAAGTTAACACTTTGCAGTTTGAATGATGTTCTGAACAAAATGACAGAGTATGTTTTTATGTGTCCACTGTTCAATCGCGCCCTCGTTTTAGTGATTCCCAAGTTATTTTTTCATTTAAGTTTTTTCATTGTTCTAATCAGGTCAGGCAAGTAAAATGATCTGTCTTATCCCTTACATTTTTATATAATTATATAAATATATAATACACTACTGTTCAAAAATTTGGCGTCAGTAAGATTTTTAAGCTAAGTTTCTTCTGCTCACCAAGGCTGCATTTATTTGATTAAAAACACAAACAAAAACAGTAATATTGTAAAATAGTATTCCAATTTAAAACAGCTGCTTTCTATTTTAATATATTTTAAACTGTTATTTATTCCTGTGATCAAAGCTGAGTTTTCAGCATCATTATTCCAGTCGTCACTGTCACATGATCCTTCAGAAATTATTCTAATATGATGATTGATGCTCAAGAAACATTCATTATTATTTTAAATGTCGAAAACAGTTATGTACAGTCTTTGATGAATAGAAAGTTCAAAAGAACAGCATTTATCTGAAATCTAAAGCTTTTGTAACATTAAACACTACCGTTCAGAAGTTTGGGGTCAGTAATAATTTTAATTTTATTTTTGGTGGAAATAAATAAATAAATCAATACTTTTATTCATCGAGAATGAGTTAAACTGATAAAAAGTTACAGTACAGACATTTATAATGTTAAAAAAAATTATATTTGAAATAAATGCTGTTCTTTTGAACTTTACATTCATCAACGCATTTTGAAAAAAAATCTGTACACAACTGTTTTCAACATTGAAAATAATAATTAATATTTATTGACCATCAATCATCATATTAGAATGGTTTCTGAAGGATCATGTGACACTGAAGACGGGAGTAATGATGCTGAAAACTCAGCTTTGATCACATAAATTAATTACAGTGTAAAATATTTTAAAATAGAAAACAGCTGTTTTAAATTGGAATAATATTTCACAATATTACTGTTTTTGTTTGTATTTTTAATCAAATAAATGCAGCCTTGGTGAGCAGAAGAGACTTCTCCTAAAAACATTAAAAATCTTCCTTACCCCAAACTTTTGAACGGTATATATATATATATATATATATATATATATATATATAAATATAGCTGCGAGCAGCGATGGAGGGCCAAAGCCGGCGGTACCGCCACCCCGGTGCCTTTAGGTAACTAAAGGCACCGGGGTTGCGGTGCCACCGGCTTGGGCCCGTAATCGCTGCTCGCAGCTATATTTATTATTATTATTATTATTATTGTTCAAGGGTTCGGGGGCTTTTGGGGCCTTTAACGTGCTCAAAAACTCATGAAACTTTGCACACAGGTCAGAAGCTGCGGCCATTAGGGCCGGGCTGAAGATGGTACCTGGGCGTGGCAGGGGGGCTCGACAGCGCCCCCTTGAATGGGGTCCGAGTGCGGTCCGAAAACTTGGTCCATATACCAAACACTCTTGCATGAATTAATATGAAACTCGGTACACATATAGATCTTATTGGGCTGAACAACTTTCGTGCTCTAAGTTTTACGCCAGCCCAACAGGAAGTCGGCTATTATGGGTTGTTTGGAAAACGCATGCTGTGGAATTTGATGTACTCCTCCTAGGGAATTCATCCATTCGCCTCAAAACTCGGTGTGCATGAAGTCAAGACATTGAGGATGATAAATTGCGGACGGATTTTTGATATCTCGAACGGTTTGGCCAAGGCGAGGAAACGAATTTATGGCGAATAATGGGACACAGGAAGTGTATTATAACTTCTGCATACATTGACTGATCTTGATAAAACTTCAGCAGTGTGTTCGTGGTCAGAGGCCGATCACATTGATGTGACTATTGTGAGTCAAAGTTATAGCGCCACCAACTGGCAGCAGGAAGTGTGTCACTTTCAAAATGCTTTGAAATCACCCTCTTATTTTTACCCGATTTGCTTCAAACTTTGTGTATAATGTAAACACTGGGCAGATGTAGACCTGTGAAAGGATTTTTGATATCTTTAATACTGTTGCCATGGCAAAGCTTCAAACTTTAATATTCTTTTTTGATGCTTTTGAGACTCTTAACATACTTGAAATTGGATGAAACTCGACAGACACATCACATTTATTAGCCCGTAGACATGTGCAAAGTTTCAGAAACGGGCGTGGTGAGGGGCTCAGTAGCGCCACCTTTAGTCATAAATGGGGCGGTTAGTTTTATCAACAGCAACAAAACTTGGTATGTGTATTGTTCTCATCAAGACGGACAACTTTCTAATTGACATTAACCATCTCCGACCAACAGGAAGAGAGATATTTTGGTTTGAATGTGGATTTTCTGAAGAATTTTCTCTCCCTCTCTCTGTGTCTGTGTGTGTGTGAGGGGAGGGGGGATTTGACTATTGCTTTTATATTGTTAATCAAGGTTTCAGGGGCTTTTGGGGTCCTTAACGTGCTCAAAAACTCTTGAAACTTTGCACACAGGTCAGAACCCACGGCCATCAGGGCCGGGCTGAAGCTGGTACCCGGGCGTGGCTGGGGGGCTCAACAGCGCCCCCTTGAACGGGGTTCTAAAACTTGATCCATATATCAAACACGCTCGCATGAATTAATATGAAACTCGGTACACATATAGATCTCATCGGGCCGAACAACTTTACCCCGGTCAAGTTTTACGCCAGCCCAACAGGAAGTCGGCTATTATGGGTTGTTTGGAAAACGCTTGCTGTGGAATGTGAAATACTCCTCCTAGAAAATTCACCGTGTCCCCTTCAAACTCGGTGTGCATGTAGTCAAGACTTTGAGGAGGCTAAATTGCGGACGGATTTTTGATATCTCGAACGGTTTGGCTGTGGCGAGGAATCGAATTTATGGCGAGAAAAGAGAAACACGGAAGTGGAATAACATCTGCATACATTAACTGATCTTGATGAAACTTCAGCAGTGTGTTCGTGGTAAGAGGCCGATCAGATGGATGTAGCTATTGTGAGTCAAAGTTATAGCGCCACCAACTGGCAGCAGGAAGTGTGTCACTTTCAACATGCTTTTGACAAAAGTGGGGGGGTTACTTTTAACTACAGTAAAGAAAAAATAGTTTCTATATTGTTCTCATCAAGCCGGACAACTTTCTAATTTACATTCAATAGCTCTGGCCATCAGGAAGTCAGATATTTTGGTCTGAATGTGAATTTTTTTGCAAAATCAGCCTCTGAATTTTTAGCCACTCCTCTTAAACTATTTATTTTATTCGTACCAAACTTTTTCAACATGATGAAACTACATTAAATATGCTAAATTGTGAATGGATAATAAATATCTCAAACGGTTTTGCTATGGCGAGGGATTAAAGTAAAAATCTTCTAAAAATGTAATTATATACCATTTATTTCTATATAAAAGTATACAAATATCACAACTAAACCCATTTTATTCTGTTTTTGCAATTCAAGAAGAATGAAAAAGTTAAAAACAGGCTATTTAGTGCTATTTGGTTCAACAAAAAAGCAGACATAGGGCTATACTGCCCTCTTGTGTCCAAAAGGACATCAAAATAGTATATAAAACTTTTTACCAGGTAGGCCAATATTGTATTTAAATATACATTTATTAGGTATGTGTCTGAGGATATTTTCCCACCGGTTAATCGACGTGTGACACGAGTGGGTGCTTTTAAATCGCTAATATAATAGTGAAAGAAAAATAATGATAATGTTGCACACACAAATCCAAGTACAGCTCGCTGCATCCTGCGGTGGACGTCCAACCCGGCCCACATCCAAGTGTGACGTTAGAAGCCACGCCCATCCAAGTGTGATGTCGGAAGCCTCGCCCATGTCCAAATACGGCACGTGACTCGATTTGTTGTACGCATGCGCAAAATGGCGCTGCTTCCTGTCGGAAATATATTTACGGTTGTTATCATAGTTATTGGTTTATAATAAAGATGAGGTTATTGGTGTAGAGGTGTGATGCAACAGATTATTGGTGCAGTTAAATTGTGACGCTTTGGCAAGCTTGGAATGGTCTAATTCACAATTACTCCCTCAACAGCTGTATTAGACAATACGTTACCTCTGCATTGCTCACTGGTTTTGTAAGTTAATGACATGGTAGTACAAGTAAACAATGTACCTTAAAATGATATTTTTGTATTTCTCTTGTATTTCTGTTACACAAATGGTAATCAATAATCATGGTTTTGCTATAATAAACGTATAAGGGAGCATCTATACTTAAACTAAAACGAGTTTTTGTCACTTTCTTAATTATATGTACTCCAAACTGCACTTATAGTTACCCCTTCTAAATTAAAAAAAATGTGGTTATAGAAATATTGCATTTTTACAACCAAATTAAGAATTCACTTATTAGTTAATGCCTGTTATAGCAAATGACTTTGAAATCAAATAATAGAACAGCAGAATGGAATTTATGTAAACCTTAAGTTAAAGAACCAATATGGTGAAACTCGAAAAATTAGAATATCGTGCAAAAGTTCATTTATTTCAGTAATTCAACTAAAAGCTGATACTAATATATAATATAGTCTCATTACATGCAAAGTGAGATATTTCAAGCCTTTATGTGTTATAAATTTGATGATTATGGCTTACAGCTATGTTGAATTACTGAAATAAATGAACTTTTGCACAATATTCTAATACATAAAAACCAGTTAATCTCTCGCTTCCCCTTCTGTACAGGTTTTATGAGTTTAACATATCAAAATATAACATCAGAATATCATCATAGTTCAAAATATCTTGGTCACAAATTAATATTTTAATTTAATATTTTGTGTTAATACATCAAGTTTACACACATGGGTCTAAAATGACCCATCTATGCAAGCGTGATAACTTTTTCTTAAAATAACCAATGTCACAGTTGTTCAGAGCAACACATTCACTATACTACTTAAAATCAATAGTATATTCCTGCACAATCGGAGGCTGCAGCTCGTTTATATACTGTCTATGCTGCAGCTTTAAGACCCCGGTAACAGGACCCTAGTTTTTTGTGACAGCGCCACCTGCCGAACTGGATGATATAGCAATTTGGGCATGGGCGTGGTGGCTTCTGACGTCACACTTGGATGTGGCCGGGTTGGACGTCCACCGCAGGATGCAGCGAGAGGCTACTCCACAAATCACACACATGTGGGAAAGAATGATGCTTTTAAACAACACTAAACCGCCATTAGGTGTCGCCAGGCATCCATCTTAATAAGCGAGTCATTGATTCATTCGTTCAAACGATTCGTTCGAATGAGTCGATCATGATTAAGACAGATGTTTATGGATTGATCATTCAATCTTTGAGTCAACCGATTCGTTAAAAATGCTGAATCGTTCAGTTATGAGAAAACACGTGATGCGTGATGGTTCTGCCGTGATCTTTGTTTAACTATTTTCGCTGCTGAAACAGAACAAAAACAGTCAACATTGCATCTAAAATGTAAGTGACTTAATTGTAACTGTTTATTAACCTGTTGTATGAAATCTAGGGGTGGGAGAAAAAATTGATTCTTAGATGCATCGCGATGCGGACGTGGACGATTCTGAATCGATTCACAAATGTCAAAAAAACGATTCTCTAAAAAAATATTTTTCTAATAACGTAATATTGACGGAAGGCAAAAGGCGGAACTCTAAGCGGACATGCGTGCAGTCTGTGGCGCACATAACAGAGAAGTTTCTTCTGCTCACCAAGGCTGCATTTATTTGATTAAAAATACAAACAAAAACAGTAATATTGTAAAATAGTATTCCAATTTAAAACAGCTGCTTTCTATTTTAATATATTTTAAACTGTTATTTATTCCTGTGATCAAAGCTGAGTTTTCAGCATCATTACTCCAGTCGTCACTGTCACATGATCCTTCAGAAATTATTCTAATATGATGATTGATACTCAAGAAACATTCATTATTATTTTAAATGTCGAAAACAGTTGTGTACAGTCTTTGATGAATAGAAAGTTCAAAAGAACAGCATTTATCTGAAATCTAAAGCTTTTGTAACGTTAAACACTACCGCTCAAAAGTTTGTGGTTAGTAATAATTAAAATTTTATTTTTGGGGGAAAGAAATAAAATAAATCAGTACTTTTATTTATGAAGGATGAGTTAAACTGATCAACAGTTACAGTAAAGACATTTATAATGTTAAAAATATATATATTTGAAATATATGCTGTTCTTTTGAACTTAACATTCATCAAAGCATTTTGAAAAAAAAAAAATCTGTACACAACTGTTTTCAACATTGAAAATAATGATGAATATTTATTGAGCATCAATCATCATATTAGTATGATTTCTGAAGGATCATGTGACACTGAAGACTGGAGTAATGATGCTGAAAACTCAACTTTGATCACAGAAATGAATTACTATGTAAAATATTTTAAAATTGAAAACAGCTGTTTTAAATTGGAATAATATTTCACAATATAACTGTTTTTGTTTGTATTTTTAATCAATAAATGCAGCCTTGGTGAGCAGAAGAGACTTCTCCTAAAAACATTAAAAATCTTACTGACCCCAAACTTTTGAACAATAATATATATATATATATATATATATATATATATATATATATATAAAAATATAGCTGCGAGCAGTGATGGAGGGCCAAAGCCGGCGGTACCGCCACCCCGGTGCCTTTAGGTAACTAAAGGCACCGGGGTTGCGGTGCCACCGGCTTGGGCCCGTAATCGCTGCTCGCAGCTATATTTATTATTATTATTATTATTATTATTATTATTATTATTCTCCGCATTTAATTGCATTTTTGAGGGCCTAAACATGCTCGAAAAGTCACAAAACTTTGCACACGCGTCAGAACTGGCGAAAATTTACATCTGATATAGGTTTCAGAATTGGACGGGGCAAAATGGCTCGATAGCGCCACCTATAAAAGTTCAACGGAGTGCGCCTCCTGCAACGTTCCACGTACGTGCACGAAATTCGGTACATACATGTAATGACCTAATACCTACAAAAAAGTCTCTTGGAGCATAGCCCTAAACACAACAGGAAGTCAGCCATTTTGAACTTCCTCTCAGATTTTTGTGCAGTTTTTGCCATTTTCAGGCCTCGTACTTTAACGAACTCCTCCTAGAGTTTTAATCTGATCATCTTCAAATTTGGTGAGTGTAATCTTAAGGCCTTTGCGACGTTAAATTGCGAAGATCTTGAGTTTTCGTCGAAGGGCGGGTCCTCGGCGGCCTGACAAATTTCGATGTTTTGCCATGAAACAGGAAGTTGCTGTAACTCAGGCATGGAATGTCCAATCTGCCCCAAACTTCACACTTTTGATAAGCGTTCTGTCCTGAACACATGACCATGCTCATATTCAGTTATAGTCATAGCGCCACCTGCTGGCAACAGGAAGTGACATGTTTAACACTGTTATGGACTCCTAATAACATATAAAAAAGTGCCAGCAAGTGCTAAACATGCTAACAACATACTAGAAGCATGCTAAAACATGCTAGCAAACTCTTAGCTAAGTGCTAAAGCATGCTATTATTGCAAATAAATAGGAATTTGCTGTAACTCAGGCATGGAATGTCCAATCTGCCCCAAACTTCACACGTTTGATAAGAGTCATGGCCTGAACACATCTACATGAGAATATTCAGTTATAGTAATAGCGCCACCTGCTGTCAACAGGAAGTGACATGTTTAACACTGTTGTGGTCTCCTAATAACATATAAAAAAGAGCCAGCAAGTGCTAAACAGGTTAGCAACATACTAGAAACATGCTAGCAAACACTTAGCTAAGTGCTAAAGCATGCTATTACTGCAATTAAATAGGAATTTGCTGTAACTCAGGCATGGAATGTCCAATCTGCCCCAAACTTCACACGTTTGTTAAGAATCATGGCCTGAACACATGTCTATGCTCAAATTCAGTTATAGTAATAGCGCCACCTACTGGCAACAGGAAGTGACATGTTTAACACGTTGATGCCGTTCTAGCAACATGTTAAAAATGCCATTGAGTTCTAAACATGCTAGAAACATATTAAAACATGCTAGCAATACTTAGCTAAGTGCTAAAGCATGCTAATTCAATGAAACAGGACTTTGTTGTTACTCAAGAAGGCAATGTACAATCTACCCCAAACTTCACACGTTTGATAAGAGTTATCTCTTGAACACATGTCCATGCTCATATTTAGTTATAGTCATAGCGCCACCTGCTGGCAACAGGAAGTGACGTTTACACTGTTCTTGACTCCTAATAACATATAAAAAAATGCCAGTAGGTGCTAAACATCCTACCAACATACTAGAGACATGCTAAAACATACTAGCAAACACTTAGCTAAGTGCTAAAGAATGATATTACTGCAACTAAATATGAATTTGCTGTAACTCAGGCATGGAATGTCCAATCTGCCCCAAACTTCACACTTTTGATAAGCGTTCTGTCCTGAACACATGACCATGCTTATATTCAGTTACAGTCATAGCGCCACCTGCTGGCAACAGGAAGTGACATGTTTAACACTGTTATGGACTCCTAATAACATATAAAAAAGTGCCAGCAAGTGTTAAACATGTTAACAACATACTAGAAACATGCTAAAACATGCTAGCAGACTCTTAGCTAAGTGCTAAAGCATGCTATTATTGCAATTAAATAGGAATTTGCTGTAACTCAGGCATGGAATGTCCAATCTGCCCCAAACTTCACACTTTTGATAAGAGTCATGGCCTGAACACATCTACATGAGAATGTTCAGTTATAGTAATAGCGCCACCTACTGGCAACAGGAAGTGACATGTTTAACACGTTGATGCCGTTCTAGCAACATGTTAAAAATGCCATTGAGTTCTAAACATGCTAGAAACATGTTAAAACATGCTAACAATGCTTAGCTAAGTGCTAAAGAATGCTAATTCAATGAAACATGACTTTGTTGTTACTCAAGAAGGCAATGTCCAATTTGCACCAAACTTGACACGTTTGATAAGAGTTCTGTCCTGAACACACATCCATGCTCATATTCAGTTATAGTCATAACGCCACCTACTGGCAACAGAAACTGACATGGTTAACACAGTAATGCAGTACTAACCACATAATTATTGTGTACTGAGCATGCTAGAAACATACTAAACATGCTAGCAACACTTAGCTGAGTCATGAAGCATGCTATTATCACCATTATACAAAACATTTTGTAACTGACTTTGACATACTCTTACTATATATACCTCCTTAAATGTACATTTCCCAACCATGCTCTGTCTTCCTAAAGCCACCAAGTGTTGATGGCACGGGTGCGAGGGCCCTTTCATCGCTGCTTGCAGCTTTAATTAGGGCCCAAGCCCTGAAAGGGCGAAGGCCCTATTGTTTCCGGTAGGATTATTTATTATTATTATTATTATTATTATTATTATTATTTTGTCAACCTTTCGGGCACTTTTGGGGCTCTTAACATGCTCGAAAACTCTTGAAATTTTGCACACACGTCAGAACCCGCGGCCATCAGGTCCGGACTGAAGCTGGTACCCGGGCGTGGCAGGGGGGCTCGACAGCGCCCCCTGGAACGGGATCCGAACACGTGTCCATAAATCAAACACGCTTGCATGTAATAATATGAAACTCGGTACACATATAGATCTCATCGGGCCGAACAACTTTCGTGCTCTAAGTTTTACGCCAGCCAAACAGGAAGTTGGCTATTTAGCGTTGTTTGGAAACGCATGCTGTGGAATTTAATGTACTCCTCCTAGGGAATTCATCGATTCGCCTCCAAACTCGGTGTGCATGAAGTCAAGACATTGAGGATGCTAAATTGCGGACGGATTTTTGATATCTCGAACGGTTTGGCCGTGGCGAGGAAACAAATTTATGGCGAAAAAATGAAACAGGAAGTGTGTTATAACTTCTGCATACATTAACTGATCTTGATGAAACTTCAGCAGTGTGTTCGTGGTAAGAGGCCGATCACATGGATGTGACTATTGTGAGTCAAAGTTATAGCGCCACCAACTGGCAGCAGGAATATGTCACTTTCAAAATGCTTTGAAATCAGTGTCTTATTTTTACCCGATTTGCTTCAAACTTTATGTGTATAATGTAGACACACGGCAGATGTAAACCTGTGAAAGGATTATTGATATCTTAGATACTGTTACCGTGGCAACGCATCAAACTTTAATATTCTTTTTTGATGCTTTTGAGACTCTTAACATACTTGAAATTGCATGAAACTCAACAGACACATCACATTTATTAGCCAGTAGACATGTGCAAAGTTTCAGAAACGGGCGTGGTGGAATGGCTCAGTAGCGCCACCTTTAGTCAAAAATGGGGGCTTAGTTTTTCCTAGAATCACAAAACTTGGTATGTGTATTGTTCTCATCAAGACGGACAACTTTCTAATTTACATGAACCATCTCTGACCAACAGGAAGAGAGATATTTTGGTTTGAATGTGGATTTTCTGAAGAATTTTCTCTCCCTCTCTCTGTGTCTGTGTGTGTGTGAGGGGAGGGGGGGATTTGACTCTTGCTTTTATATTGTTAATCAAGGTTTCAGGGGCTTTTGGGGTCCTTAACGTGCTCAAAAACTCTTGAAACTTTGCACACAGGTCAAAACCCACGGCCATCAGGGCCGGGCTGAAGCTGGTACCCGGGCGTGGCTGGGGGGCTCAACAGCGCCCCCTTGAACGGGGTTCTAAAACTTGATCCATGTATCAAACACGCTCGCATGAATTAATATGAAACTCGGTACACATATAGATCTCATCGGGCCGAACAACTTTACCCCGGTCAAGTTTTACGCCAGCCCAACAGGAAGTCGGCTATTATGGGTTGTTTGGAAAACGCTTGCTGTGGAATGTGAAATACTCCTCCTAGAAAATTCACCGTGTCCCCTTCAAACTCGGTGTGCATGTAGTCAAGACTTTGAGGATGCTAAATTGCGGACGGATTTTTGATATCTCGAACGGTTTGGCTGTGGCGAGGAATCGAATTTATGGCGAGAAAAGAGAAACACGGAAGTGGAATAACTTCTGCATACATTAACTGATCTTGATGAAACTTCAGCAGTGTGTTCGTGGTAAGAGGCCGGTCAGATGGATGTAGCTATTGTGAGTCAAAGTTATAGCGCCACCAACTGGCAGCAGGAAGTGTGTCACTTTCAACATGCTTTAGACAAAAGTGGGGGGGTTAGTTTTAACTACAGTAAAGAAAAAATAGTTTTTATATTGTTCTCATCAAGCCGGACAACTTTCTAATTTACATTCAATAGCTCTGGCCATCAGGAAGTCAGATATTTTGGTCTGAATGTGATTTTTTTTGCAAAATCAGCCTCTGAATTTTTAGCCACTCCTCTTAAACTATTTATTTTATTCGTACCAAACTTTTTCAACATGATGAAACTACATTAAATATGCTAAGTTGTGAATGGATAATAAATATCTCAAACGGTTTTGCTATGGCGAGGGATTAATGTCCAAAAAGGAAACACTAAAAATCTTCTAAAAATGTAATTATATACCATTTATTTCTATATAAAAGTATACAAATATCACAACTAAACCCATTTTATTCTGTTTTTGCAATTCAAGAAGAATGAAAAAGTTAAAAACAGGCTATTTAGTGCTATTTGGTTCAACAAAAAAGCAAACATAGGGCTATACTGCCCTCTTGTGTCCAAAAGGACATCAAAATAGTATATAAAACTTTTTACCAGGTAGGCCAATATTGTATTTAAATATACATTTATTAGGTATGTGTCTGAGGATATTTTCCCACCGGTTAATCGACGTGTGACACGAGTGGGTGCTTTTAAATCGCTAATATAAAAGTGAAAGTAAAAAAACGGACGTCCGCACGGACATTGATAATGGTGCACGTTGGAAAGAATGATACTTTTAAACATAACACTAAACCGCCATTAGGTGTCGCCAGGCGACCATCTTAATGAGCGAGTCATTGATTCATTCGTTCAAATGATTCGTTCCAATGACTGAGTCATTCATGATTGAGACAGATGTTTATGGATTGACCATTGAATCTTTGAGTCAAGCGATTCGTTTCAAAATGCTGAATCATTCAGTAATGAGAAAACAAGTTGCTGTGATCTTTGTTTAACTATTTTTGCTGCTGAAACAGAACAAAAACAGTCAATATTGCATCTAAAATGTAAGTGACTTAATTGTAACTGTTTATTAACCTGTTGTATGAAATCAATGTCACAGTTTCAATCGTGATTGTATTCAGGAAATAGTTGCCTACTCGTCAAGTGAGGTTGCTTAACTCTATCATATGTTATAAAATATATAAAAACTCCATATTTGTAATTTTTATAGTCAGTATGTTGTTAACTGGGTTGCTTTTTTGTGTGCTGCGCTCATTTGTTTACAATTCTCCTGGAGAAGCAGCATGAGCCTCAGCAGTGCAACCTTGTTACCATTGATAAGTAATACATTTATTATTAACTGATGATTGCAACTTAAAATGAATGTAATGAAATTAGAATAATCTCTCGTTTTAGTGATTCCCAAGTTATTTTTTTGTTATTGACGTTCTAATCAGGCTATACTCTGGTCGGGCAAGTAAAATTCTCTTTCAGGTAGGCCTACTGTATTTATATATAAATATATTAGGGATGTGACTGTGATAAAATTTTCCCACCGGTTAATCGACGTGTGACACCACTGAGCGCTTTTAAATCGCTAACTATAGTATACTATATACTAGTAAAATACAGACGTCCGCACAGACATTGATAATGGTGCGGAGTAGAGCGAGCATTTTCAATGTATTCCTATGGATGTAGGAATTAACTAAAACATTTTATTTATGTTTTTGTGTCCACTGTTCAACCGCAACCGCGTCACACACACACACACATTCCAGAATTGCAATCTTGACATTCATTATAGCCCTAATACAATATAATAATAAAAATAGTCAACCTAACATAAACGAATTACACTGCTCTGTTTAAATAGTCAGTAGTACAATCTGTACCATTCACAGTAAGCAGAGCTCCACTGTGATGTTTCCAAGAACATTTTTGCGCGTGTGAAGAGGATGATTTTTTCCATCGATATTGGAACACGAGTGAAGTACAAAGCCTATAATAAAGAATAGTTTAGCATCCAAATACATCGCAAAAATTGAAACATTTTGATTCTAATGAGAGGGTTACGTGAGACCAACTTACTTTCGTTTTTATTTTTACATTAAATTTAAAGGATTTGTTGTGGAATATTTTGAGTGTATCATAAAATCAGAATAAGGTAAGACAAGTAATATTTTCTGTCTTATATATATATATATATATATATATATATATGTGTGTGTGTATATATATATATATATATATATAGATATAAATATATATATATATATATATATATATAGATAGATACACACACACATATATATATATATATATATATATGTGTGTGTGTGTGTGTGTGTGTGTGTATATATATATATATATATATATATATATATATATGTGTGTGTGTGTGTGTGTGTGTGTGTGTGTGTATATATATATATATATATATATATATATATATATATATATATATATATATATATATATATATGTATATATATATAAATATAGCTGCGAGCAGCGATGGAGGGCCAAAGCCGGTGGCACCGCCATCCCCGGTGCCTTTAGGTAACTAAAGGCACCGGGGTTGCGGTGCCACCGGCTTGGGCCCGTAATCGCTGCTCGCAGCTATATTTTATTATTATTTTTTATCAACCTTTCGGGCACTTTTGGGGCCCTTAACGTGCTCGAAAACTCTTGAAACTTTGCACACGGGTCAGAACCCGCGGCCATTAGGGCCGGGCTGAAGCTGGGACACGGGCGTGGCAGGGAGGCTCGACAGCGCCCCCTGGAACGGGGTCCGAAAACTTGGTCCATAAATCAAACACGCTTGCATGTAATAATATGAAACTCGGTACACATATAGATCTCATCGGGCCAAACAACTTTCGTACTTTTACTTTTTACGCCAGCCCAACAGGAAGTCGGCTATTATGGGTTGTTTGGAAAACGCATGCTGTGGAATTTGATGTACTCCTCCTAGGAAATTCATCCATTCGCCTCAAAACTCGGTGTGCATGAAGTCAAGACATTGAGGATGATAAATTGCGGACGGATTTTTGATATCTCGAACGGTTTGGCCAAGGCGAGGAAACGAATTTATGGCGAATAATGGGACACAGGAAGTGTATTATAACTTCTGCATACATTGACTGATCTTGATAAAACTTCAGCAGTGTGTTCGTGGTCAGAGGCCGATCCCATTGATGTGACTATTGTGAGTCAAAGTTATAGCGCCACCAACTGGCAGCAGGAAGTGTGTCACTTTCAAAATGCTTTGAAATCACCCTCTTATTTTTACCCGATTTGCTTCAAACTTTATGTGTATAATGTAAACACACGGCAGATGTAGACCTGTGAAAGGATTTTTGATATCTTTAATACTGTTGCCATGGCAACGCTTCAAACTTTAATATTCTTTTTTGATGCTTTTGAGACTCTTAACATACTTGAAATTGGATGAAACTCGACAGACACATCACATTTATTAGCCCGTAGACATGTGCAAAGTTTCAGAAACGGGCGTGGTGAGGGGCTCAGTAGCGCCACCTTTAGTCATAAATGGGGCGGTTAGTTTTATCAACAGCAACAAAACTTGGTATGTGTATTGTTCTCATCAAGACGGACAACTTTCTAATTGACATTAACCATCTCCGACCAACAGGAAGAGAGATATTTTGGTTTGAATGTGGATTTTCTGAAGAATTTTCTCTCCCTCTCTCTGTGTCTGTGTGTGTGTGAGGGGAGGGGGGGGATTTGACTATTGCTTTTATATTGTTAATCAAGGTTTCAGGGGCTTTTGGGGTCCTTAACGTGCTCAAAAACTCTTGAAACTTTGCACACAGGTCAGAACCCACGGCCATCAGGGCCGGGCTGAAGCTGGTACCCGGGCGTGGCAGGGGGGCTCAACAGCGCCCCCTTGAACGGGGTTCTAAAACTTGGTCCATATATCAAACACGCTTGCATGAATTAATATGAAACTCGGTACACATATAGATCTCATCGTGCCGAACAACTTTCCCCTGGTCAAGTTTTACGCCAGCCCAACAGGAAGTCGGCTATTATGGGTTGTTTGGAAAACGCTTGCTGTGGAATGTGAAATACTCCTCCTAGAAAATTCACCGTGTCCCCTCCAAACTCGGTGTGCATGTAGTCAAGACTTTGAGGATGCTAAATTGCGGACGGATTTTTGATATCTCGAACGGTTTGGCCGTGGCGAGGAATCGAATTTATGGCGAGAAAAGAGAAACACGAAGTGGAATAACTGCTGCATACATTAACTGATCTTGATGAAACTTCACCAGTGTGTTCGTGGTAAGAGGCCGATCAGATGGATGTGGCTATTGTGATTCAAAGTTATAGCGCCACCAACTGGCAGCAGGAAGTGTGTCACTTTCAACATGCTTTTGACAAAAGTGGGGGGGTTAGTTTTAACTACAGTAAAAAAAACTCAGTTCATATATTGATCTCATCGACCCGGACAACTTTCTAATTTAAAGTCATTAGCTCTGACCATCAGGAAGTCAGATATTTTGGTCTGAATGTGGATTTTTTTGCAAAATCAGCCTCTGAATTTTTAGCCACCTTTATCGAAGTGGTTTATTTTATTCCCACCAAACTTTTTCAACATGATAAAAATATATTAATGATGCTAAATTGTGAACGGATAATAAATATCTCAAACGGTTTTGCTATGGCGAGGGATTAAAGTATTGTCTAAAAAGTAAACAGTAAAAGGCTCATATATTCTAAAAATGTAATTATACACCATTTATTACTATATAAAAGTATACAAATATCAGAACTTAACTCATTTTATTCTTTTTTTTCAATTTAAGAATGAAGTTTAAGTTTAAAAACTGCCAGAATGGTTGTTTAGTCTAAACAATAAATAAATAAAGTCAAACATAGTGCTATACTGCCCTCTTGTGTTCAAAATCAGGTAGGCCTATTATATCTATATAAAAATATACTAGGTATGTGACAGTGAGAATATTTTACCACCGGTTAACTGACGTGTGACACCGCTGGGGGCTTTTTAATCGCTAACTTAAAAACGAAAGTAAAATATGTTCGTCCGCACGGACATTGATAATGGTGCGGAGCAGAGCGAGCTTTTTCAATAAATTCCTATGGAAGGAGCAATGACCTAAAAAACGTTGACTCTGTTCTGCTCGTTCCTCGCTGAGGACGCGCACCATTATGAATGCCTGTGCAGCCGTGGCCCGTGAGCATTTTAGTTTCATTTTCGGGGCGGATTGCTTGAATGTATTTTAAAAATGCACAATGTTGTGTTTTATTGCTACTGTACAAAAATATAAGTTAACACTTTGCAGTTTGAATGATGTTCCAAACAAAATGACAGAGAATGTTTTTATGTGTCCACTGTACAATCGCGCCCTCGTTTTAGTGATTCCCAAGTTATTTTTTCATTTAAGTTTTTTCATTGTTCTAATCAGGTCAGGCAAGTAAAATTATCTGTGTCTTATCCCTTACATTTTTATATAATATATACACTACTGTTCAAAAATTTGGGGTCAGTAAGATTTTTAAGCGAAGTTTCTTCTGCTCACCAAGGCTGCATTTATTTGATTACAAACAAAAACAGTAATATTGTAAAATAGTATTCCAATTTAAAACAGCTGCTTTCTATTTTAATATATTTTAAACTGTTATTTATTCCTGTGATCAAAGCTGAGTTTTCAGCATCATTACTCCAGTCGTCACTGTCACATGATCCTTCAGAAATTATTCTAATATGATGATTGATGCTCTAGAAACATTCATTATTATTTTAAATGTCGAAAACAGTTGTGTACAGTCTTTGATGAATAGAAAGTTCAAAAGAACAGCATTTATCTGAAATCTAAAGCTTTTGTAACATTAAACACTACCGTTCAGAAGTTTGGGGTCAGTAATAATTTAAATTTAAATTTTGGGGGAAAGAAATAAAATAAATCAATACTTTTATTCATCGAGAATGAGTTAAACTGATCAAAAGTTACAGTACATACATTTATAATGTTAAAAAAATTTATATTTGAAATAAATGCTGTTCTTTTGAACTTTACATTCATCAACGCATTTTGAAAAAAAATCTGTACACAACTGTTTTCAACATTGAAAATAATAATTAATATTTATTGACCATCAATCATCATATTAGAATGATTTCTGAAGGATCATGTGACACTGAAGACAGGAGTAATGATGCTGAAAACTCAGCTTTGATCACATAAATTAATTACAGTGTAAAATATTTTAAAATAGAAAACAGCTGTTTTAAATTGGAATAATATTTCACAATATTACTGTTTTTGTTTGTATTTTTATTCAAATAAATGCAGCCTTGGTGAGCAGAAGAGACTTCTCCTAAAAACATAAAAAATCTTCCTGACCCCAAACTTTTGAACGGTATATATATATATATATATATATATATATATATATATATATACACATACATAAATACATATATATGTGTGTATATGTTTGTATAATATATATATATATATATATATATATATATATATATATATATATATATATATATATATATATATATATATATATATATAAATATAGCTGCGAGCAGCGATGGAGGGCCAAAGCCGGCGGTACCGCCACCCCGGTGCCTACACTAAGGCACCAGGGTGGCGGTGCCACCGGCTTGGGCCCGCAATCGCTGCTCGCAGCTATATTTAGGGCCCAAGCCCTGAAAGGGCGAAGGCCCTATTGTTTTCGGTAGGATTATTATTATTATTATTATTATTATTATTATTATTATTATTTTGTCAACCTTTCGGGCACTTTTGGGGCCCTTAACATGCTCGAAAACTCTTGAAACTTTGCACACAGGTCAGAACCCGCGGCCATCAGGGCCGGGCTGAAGCTGGTACCCGGGCGTGGCAGGGGGGCTCGACAGCGCCCCCTGGAACGGGATCCGAACACGTGTCCATAAATCAAACACGCTTGCATGTAATAATATGAAACTCGGTACACATGTAGATCTCATCGGGCCGAACAACTTTCGTGCTCTAAGTTTTACGCCAGCCCAACAGGAAGTCGGCTATTATGGGTTGTTTGGAAACGCATGGTCTGGTATTTGAAACACTTCTCCTAGGGAATTCACCCGATCGCCACTAAACTCGGTGGGAATGAAGTCAAGACATTGAGGATGCTAAATTGCGGACGGATTTTTGATATCTCAAACGGTTTGGCCGTGGCGAGGAAACGAATTTATGGCGAATAATGGAAACAGGAAGTGTGTTATAACTTCTGCATACATTAACTGATCTTGATGAAACTTCAGCAGTGTGTTCGTGATAAGAGGCCGATCACATGGATGTGACTATTGTGAGTCAAAGTTATAGCGCCACCAACTGGCAGCAGGAATATGTCACTTTCAAAATGCTTTGAAATCACCCTCTTATTTTTACCCAATTTGCTTCAAACTTTATGTGTATAATGTAAACACACGGCAGATGTAGACCTGTGAAAGGATTTTTGATATCTTTAATACTGTTGCCGTGGCAACGCTTCAAACTTTAATATTCTTTTTTGATGCTTTTGAAACTCTTAACATACTTGAAATTGGATGAAACTCGACAGACACATCACATTTATTAGCCAGTAGACATGTGCAAAGTTTCAGAAACGGGCGTGGTGAGGGGCTCAGTAGCGCCACCTTTAGTCATAAGTGGGGGGGGTTAGTTTTATCAACAGCAACAAAACTTGGTATGTGTATTGTTCTCATCAAGACGGACAACTTTCTAATTGACATTAACTACCTCCGACCAACAGGAAGAGAGATATTTTGGTTTGAATGTGGATTTTCTGAAGAATTTTCTCTCCCTCTCTCTGTGTCTCTGTGTGTGAGAGGGGAGGGGGGAATTTGACTATTGCTTTTATATTGTTAATCAAGGTTTCAGGGGCTTTTGGGGTCCTTAACGTGCTCAAAAACTCTTGAAACTTTGCACACAAGTCAGAACCCCCTGCCATCAGGGACAGGCTGAAGCTGGTACCCGGGCGTGGCAGGGGGGCTCAACAGCGCCCCCTTGAACGGGGTCCCAAAACTTGGTCCATAGATCAAACACGCTTGCATGAATTAATATGAAACTCGGTACACATATAGATCTCATCGGGCCGAACAACTTTCCCCCGGTCAAGTTTTACGCCAGCCCAACAGGAAGTCGGCTATTATTGGTTGTTTGGAAAACGCTTCCTGTGGAATGCGAAGTACTCCTCCTAGAAAATTCACCGTGTCCCCTCCAAACTCGGTGTGCATGTAGTCAAGACTTTGAGGATGCTAAATTGCGGACGGATTTTTGATATCTCGAACGGTTTGGCCGTGGCGAGGAATCGAATTTATGGCGAGAAAAGAGAAACACGAAGTGGAATAACTTCTGCATACATTAACTGATCTTGATGAAACTTCAGCAGTGTGTTCGTGGTAAGAGGCCGATCAGATGGATGTAACTATTGTGATTCAAAGTTATAGCGCCACCAACTGGCAGCAGGAAGTGTGTCACTTTCAACATGCTTTTGACAAAAGTGGGGGGGTTAGTTTTAACTCCAGTAAAAAAAACTCAGTTCATATATTGATCTCATCGACCCGGACAACTTTCTAATTTAAAGTCATTAGCTCTGACCATCAGGAAGTCAGATATTTTGGTCTGAATGTGGATTTTTTTGCAAAATCAGCCTCTGGATTTTTAGCCACCTTTATCTAAGTGGTTATTTTATTCCCACCAAACTTTTTCAACATGATAAAAATATATTAATGATGCTAAATTGTGAACGGATAATAAATATCTCAAACGGTTTTGCTATGGCGAGGGATTAAATTAATGTCAAAAAAGTAAACACTAAAAGGCTCATATATTCTAAAAATGTAATTATACACCATTTATTACTACATAAAAGTATACAAATATCAGAACTTAACTCATTTTATTCTTTTTTTTTCAATTTAAGAATGAAGTTTAAGTTTAAAAACTGCCAGAATGGTTGTTTAGTCTAAACAATAAATAAATAAAGTCAAACATAGTGCTATACTGCCCTCTTGTGTTCAAAATCAGGTAGGCCTATTATATCTATATAAAAATATACTAGGGATGTGACGGTGAGAATATTTTACCACCGGTTAACTGACGTGTGACACTGCTGGGGGCTTTTTAATCGCTAACTTAAAAACGAAAGTAAAATATGTTCGTCCGCACGGACATTGATAATGGTGCGGAGCAGAGCGAGCGTTTTCAATAAATTCCTATGGAAGGAGGAATGACCTAAGAAACTTTGACTCTGTTCTGCTCGTTCCTCGCTGAGGACGCGCACCATTATGAATGCCTGTGCAGCCGTGAGCATTTTAGTTTCATTTTCGGGGCGGATTGCTTGAATGTATTTTAAAAAAGCACAATGTTGTGTTTTATTGCTACTGTACAAAAATATAAGTTAACACTTTGCAGTTTGAATGATGTTCTGAACAAAATGACAGAGTATGTTTTTATGTGTCCACTGTTCAATCGCGCCCTCGTTTTAGTGATTCCCAAGTTATTTTTTCATTTAAGTTTTTTTCATTGTTCTAATCAGGTCAGGCAAGTAAAATGATCTGTCTTATCCCTTACATTTTTATATAATTATATAAATATATAATACACTTCTGTTCAAAAATTTGGCGTCAGTAAGATTTTTAAGCTAAGTTTCTTCTGCTCACCAAGGCTGCATTTATTTGATTAAAAATACAAACAAAAACAGTAATATTGTAAAATAGTATTCCAATTTAAAACAGCTGCTTTCTATTTTAATATATTTTAAACTGTTATTTATTCCTGTGATCAAAGCTGAGTTTTCAGCATCATTATTCCAGTCGTCACTGTCACATGATCCTTCAGAAATTATTCTAATATGATGATTGATGCTCAAGAAACATTCATTATTATTTTGAATGTCGAAAACAGTTAGGTACAGTCTTTGATGAATAGAAAGTTCAAAAGAACAGCATTTATCTGAAATCTAAAGCTTTTGTAACATTAAACACTACCGTTCAGAAGTTTGGGGTCAGTAATAATTTTAATTTTATTTTTGGGGGAAAGAAATAAATAAATCAATACTTTTATTCATCGAGAATGAGTTAAACTGATAAAAAGTTACAGTACAGACATTTATAATGTTAAAAAAAATTATATTTGAAATAAATGCTGTTCTTTTGAACTTTACATTCATCAACTCATTTTGAAAAAAAATCTGTACACAACTGTTTTCAACATTGAAAATAATAATTAATATTTATTGACCATCAATCATCATATTAGAATGGTTTCTGAAGGATCATGTGACACTGAAGACGGGAGTAATGATGCTGAAAACTCAGCTTTGATCACATAAATTAATTACAGTGTAAAATATTTTAAAATAGAAAACAGCTGTTTTAAATTGGAATAATATTTCACAATATTACTGTTTTTGTTTGTATTTTTAATCAAATAAATGCAGCCTTGGTGAGCAGAAGAGACTTCTCCTAAAAACATTAAAAATCTTCCTTACCCCAAACTTTTGAACGGTATATATATATATATATATATATGTTTGTATAATATATATATATATATAAATATAGCTGCGAGCAGCGATGGAGGGCCAAAGCCGGCGGTACCGCCACCCCGGTGCCTTTAGGTAACTAAAGGCACTGGGGTTGCGGTGCCACCGGCTTGGGCCCGTAATCGCTGCTCGCAGCTATATTTTGTTATTATTATTATTATTTTTTTCTACTTCTCGGGCACTTTGGGGGTCCTTAACATGCTCGAAAACTCTTGAAACTTTGCACACGGGTCAGAACGCACGGCCATCAGGGCCGGGCTGAAGCTGGTACCCGGGCGTGGCAGGGGGGCTCGACAGCGCCCCCTGGAACGGGATCCGAACACTTGTCCATAAATCAGACACGCTTGCATGTAATAATATGAAACTCGGTACACATATGGATCTCATCGGGCCGAACAACTTTCGTGCTCTAAGTTTTACGCCAGCCCAACAGGAAGTCGGCTATTATGGGTTGTTTGGAAACGCATGCTGTGGAATTTAATGTACTCCTCCTAGGGAATTCATCCAATCGGCTCCAAACTCGGTCAGCATGAAGTCAAGACATTGAGGATGAAAAATTGCCAGGGGATTTTTGATATCTCGAACGGTTTGGCCGTGGCGAGGAAACGAATTTATGGCGAATAATGGAAACAGGAAGTGTGTTATAACTTCTGCATACATTAACTGATCTTGATTAAACTTCAGCAGTGTGTTCATTGTAAGAGGCCGATCACATGGATGTGACTATTGTGAGTCAAAGTTATAGCGCCACCAACTGGCAGCAGGAAGTGTGTCACTTTCAAAATGCTTTGAAATCACCCTCTTATTTTTACCCGATTTGCTTCAAACTTTATGTGTATAATGTAAACACACGGCAGATGTAGAACTGTGAAAGGATTTTTGATATCTTTAATACTGTTGCCATGGCAACGCATCAAACATCAATATTCTTTTTTGATGCTTTTGAGACTCTTAGCATGCTTGAAATTGCATGAAACTCGACAGACACATTACATTTATTACCTAGTAGACATGTGCAAAGTTTCAGAAACGGGCGTGGTGAGGGGCTCAGTAGCGCCACCTTTAGTCATAAGTGGGGGGGTTAGTTTTATCAACGGCAACAAAACTTGGTATGTGTATTGTTCTCATCAAGACGGACAACTTTCTAATTTACACTAACTATCTCTGACCAACAGGAAGAGAGATATTTTGGTTTGAATGTGGATTTTCTGAAGAATTTTCTCTCCCTCTCTCTGTGTCTCTGTGTGTGTGAGGGGAGGGGGGGATTTGACTATTGCTTTTATATTGTTAATCAAGGTTTCAGGGGCTTTTGGGGTCCTTAACGTGCTCAAAAACTCTTGAAACTTTGCACACAAGTCAGAACCCCCTGCCATCAGGGACGGGCTGAAGCTGGTACCCGGGCGTGGCAGGGGGGCTCAACAGCGCCCCCTTGAACGGGGTCCCAAAACTTGGTCCATAGATCAAACACGCTTGCATGAATTAATATGAAACTCGGTACACATATAGATCTCATCGGGCCGAACAACTTTCCCCTGGTCAAGTTTTACGCCAGCCCAACAGGAAGTCGGCTATTATGGGTTGTTTGGAGAACGCTTGCTGTGGAATGTGAAATACTCCTCCTAGAAAATTCATCCAATCCCCACCATACTCGGTGTGCATGAAGTCAAGACATTGAGGATGTTAAATTGCAGACGGATTTTTGATATCTCGAACGGTTTGGCCGTGGCGAGGAAACGAATTTATGGCGAGAAAAGAGAAACACGAAGTGGTATAACTTCTGCATACATTAACTGATCTTGATGAAACTTCAACAGTGTGTTCGTGGAAAGAGGCCGATCAGATGGATGTAACTATTGTGAGTCAAAGTTATAGCGCCACCAACTGGCAGCAGGAAGTGTGTCACTTTCAAAATGCTTTTGACAAAAGTGGGAGGGTTAGTTGTATACAAGTAACAAAAATCAGTACGTACATTGGTCTCATCGACCCGGACAACTTTCTAATTTAAAGTCATTAGCTCTGACCATCAGGAAGTCAGATATTTTGATCTGAATGTGGATTTTTTTGCAAAATCAGCCTCTGAATTTTTAGCCACCTTTATCTAAGTGGTTTATTTTATTCCAACCAAACTTTTTCAACATGATAAAAATATATTAATGATGCTAAATTGTGAACGGATAATAAATATCTCAAACGGTTTTGCTATGGTGAGGGATTAAAGTATTGTCTAAAAAGGAAACACTCAAAGGCTCATATATTCTAAAAATGTAATTATACACCATTTATTACTATATAAAAGTATACAAATATCAGAACTTAACTCATTTTATTCTTTTTTTTCAATTTAAGAATGAAGTTTAAGTTTAAAAACTGCCAGAATGGTTGTTTAGTCTAAACAATAAATAAATAAAGTCAAACATAGTGCTATACTGCCCTCTTGTGTTCAAAATCAGGTAGGCCTATTATATCTATATAAAAATATACTAGGTATGTGACGGTGAGAATATTTTACCACCGGTTAACTGACGTGTGACACTGCTGGGGGCTTTTTAATCGCTAACTTAAAAACGAAAGTAAAATATGTTCGTCCGCACGGACATTGATAATGGTGCGGAGCAGAGCGAGCGTTTTCAATAAATTTCTATGGAAGGAGGAATGACCTAAAAAACGTTGACTCTGTTCTGCTCGTTCCTCGCTGAGGACGCGCACCATTATGAATGCCTGTGCAGCCGTGAGCATTTTAGTTTCGTTTTCGGGGCGGATTGCTTGAATGTATTTAAAAAAAGCACAATGTTGTGTTTTATTGCTACTGTACAAAAATATAAGTTAACACTTTGCAGTTTGAATGATGTTCTGAACAAAATGACAGAGTATGTTTTTATGTGTCCACTGTTCAATCGCGCCCTCGTTTTAGTGATTCCCAAGTTATTTTTTCATTTAAGTTTTTTTCATTGTTCTAATCAGGTCAGGCAAGTAAAATGATCTGTGTCTTATCCCTTACATTTTTATATAATATATATACACTACTTTTCAAAAATTTGGCGTCAGTAAGATTTTTAAGTGAAGTTTCTTCTGCTCACCAAGGCTGCATTTATTTGATTAAAAATACAAACAAAAACAGTAATATTGTAAAATAGTATTCCAATTTAAAACAGCTGCTTTCTATTTTAATATATTTTAAACTGTTATTTATTCCTGTGATCAAAGCTGAGTTTTCAGCATCATTACTCCAGTCGTCACTGTCACATGATCCTTCAGAAATTATTCTAATATGATGATTGATGCTCAAGAAACATTCATTATTATTTTAAATGTCGAAAACAGTTGTGTACAGTCTTTGATGAATAGAAAGTTCAAAAGAACAGCATTTATCTGAAATCTAAAGCTTTTGTAACATTAAACACTACCGTTCAGAAGTTTGGGGTCAGTAATAATTTTAATTTTATTTTTGGGGGAAAGAAATAAAATAAATCAATACTTTTATTCATCGAGAATGAGTTAAACTGATCAAAAGTTACAGTACAGACATTTATAATGTTAAAAAAATTATATTTGAAATAAATGCTGTTCTTTTGAACTTTACATTCATCAACGCATTTTGAAGAAAAATCTGTACACAACTGTTTTCAACATTGAAAATAATAATTAATATTTATTGACCATCAATCATCATATTAGAATGGTTTCTGAAGGATCATGTGACACTGAAGACGGGAGTAATGATGCTGAAAACTCAGCTTTGATCACATAAATTAATTACAGTGTAAAATATTTTAAAATAGAAAACAGCTGTTTTAAATTGGAATAATATTTCACAATATTACTGTTTTTGTTTGTATTTTTAATCAAATAAATGCAGCCTTGGTGAGCAGAAGAGACTTCTCCTAAAAACATTAAAAATCTTCCTGACCCCAAACTTTTGAACGGTATATATATATATATATATATATATGTTTGTATAATATATATATATATATATATATATATATATATATATATGTTTGTATAATATATATATATATATATATATATATATATATATATATATATATAAATATAGCTGCGAGCAGCGATGGAGGGCCAAAGCCGGCGGTACCGCCACCCCGGTGCCTTTAGGTAACTAAAGGCACCGGGGTTGCGGTGCCACCGGCTTGGGCCCGTAATCGCTGCTCGCAGCTATATTTATTATTATTTTTCTTACGACTATTTAGGCATTTTTGGGGCCCTTAACATGCTCAAAAACTCTTGAAACTTTGCACACGAGTCAGAACCCGCGGCCATCAGGGCCGGGCTGAAGCTGGTACCCGGGCGTGGCAGGGGGGCTCGACAGCGCCCCCTGGAACAGGGTCCGAAAACTTGGTCCATAAATCAAACACGCTTGCATGTAATAATATGAAACTCGGTACACATATAGATCTCATCGGGCCGCACAACTTTCATGCTCTAAGTTTTACGCCAGCCCAACAGGAAGTCGACTATTTAGGGTTGTTTGGAAACGCATGCTTAGGAATTTGAAACACTTCTCTTAGGGAATTCACCCGGTCAGCACCAAACTCGGTGTGCATGAAGTCAAGACATTGAGGATGAAAAATTGCCAGGGGATTTTTGATATCTCGAACGGTTTGGCTGTGGCGAGGAAACGAATTTATGGCGAATAATGGGACACAGGAAGTGTATTATAACTTCTGCATACATTGACGGATCTTGATAAAACTTCAGCAGTGTGTTCGTGGTCAGAGGCTGATCACATTGATGTGACTATTGTGAGTCAAAATTATAGCGCCACCTACTGGCAGCAAGAAGTGTGTCACTTTCAAAATGCTTTGAAATCACCCTCTTATTTTTACCCGATTTGCTTCAAACTTTATCTGTATAATGTAAACACACGGCAGATGTAGACCTGTGAAAGGATTATTGATATCTTAGATACTGTTGCCGTGGCAACGCATCAAACTTTAATTTTCTTTTTGGATGCTTTTGAGACTCTTAAGATGCTTGAAATTGGATGAAACTCGACAGACACATCACATTTATTAGCCCGTAGACATGTGCAACGTTTCAGAAACGGGCGTGGTGAGGGGCTCAGTAGCGCCACCTTTAGTCATAAATGGGGCGGTTAGTTTTATCAACAGCAACAAAACTTGGTATGTGTATTGTTCTCATCAAGACGGACAACTTTCTAATTGACATTAACCATCTCCGACCAACAGGAAGAGAGATATTTTGGTTTGAATGTGGATTTTCTGAAGAATTTTCTCTCCCTCTCTCTGTGTCTGTGTGTGTGTGAGGGGAGGGGGGGGATTTGACTATTGCTTTTATATTGTTAATCAAGGTTTCAGGGGCTTTTGGGGTCCTTAACATGCTCAAAAACTCTTGAAACTTTGCACACAGGTCAGAACCCACGGCCATCAGGGCCGGGCTGAAGCTGGTACCCGGGCGTGGCTGGGGGGCTCAACAGCGCCCCCTTGAACGGGGTTCTAAAACTTGATCCATATATCAAACACGCTCGCATGAATTAATATGAAACTCGGTACACATATAGATCTCATCGGGCCGAACAACTTTACCCCGGTCAAGTTTTACGCCAGCCCAACAGGAAGTCGGCTATTATGGGTTGTTTGGAAAATGCTTGCTGTGGAATGTGAAATACTCCTCCTAGAAAATTCACCGTGTCCCCTTCAAACTCGGTGTGCATGTAGTCAAGACTTTGAGGATGCTAAATTGTGGACGGATTTTTGATATCTCGAACGGTTTGGCTGTGGCGAGGAATCGAATTTATGGCGAGAAAAGAGAAACACGGAAGTGGAATAACTTCTGCATACATTAACTGATCTTGATGAAACTTCAGCAGTGTGTTCGTGGTAAGAGGCCGATCAGATGGATGTAGCTATTGTGAGTCAAAGTTATAGCGCCACCAACTGGCAGCAGGAAGTGTGTCACTTTCAACATGCTTTTGACAAAAGTGGGGGGGTTACTTTTAACTACAGTAAAGAAAAAATTGTTTGTATATTGTTCTCATCAAGCCGGACAACTTTCTAATTTACATTCAATAGCTCTGGCCATCAGTAAGTCAGATATTTTGGTCTGAATGTGAATTTTTTTGCAAAATCAGCCTCTGAATTTTTAGCCACTCCTCTTAAACTATTTATTTTATTCGTACCAAACTTTTTCAACATGATGAAACTACATTAAATATGCTAAATTGTGAATGGATAATAAATATCTCAAACGGTTTTGCTATGGCGAGGGATTAAAGTAAAAATCTTCTAAAAATGTAATTATATACCATTTATTTCTATATAAAAGTATACAAATATCACAACTAAACCCATTTTATTCTGTTTTTGCAATTCAAGAAGAATGAAAAAGTTAAAAACAGGCTATTTAGTGCTATTTGGTTCAACAAAAAAGCAAACATAGGGCTATACTGCCCTCTTGTGTCCAAAAGGACATCAAAATAGTATATAAAACTTTTTACCAGGTAGGCCAATATTGTATTTAAATATACATTTATTAGGTATGTGTCTGAGGATATTTTCCCACCGGTTAATCGACGTGTGACACGAGTGGGTGCTTTTAAATCGCTAATATAATAGTGAAAGAAAAATAATGATAATGTTGCACACACAAATCACACACATGTGGGAAAGAATGATGCTTTTAAACAACACTAAACCGCCATTAGGTGTCGCCAGGCATCCATCTTAATAAGCGAGTCATTGATTCATTCGTTCAAACGATTTGTTCGAATGAGTCGATCATGATTAAGACAGATGTTTATGGATTAATCATTCAATCTTTGAGTCAACCGATTCGTTAAAAATGCTGAATCGTTCAGTTATGAGAAAACACGTGATGCGTGATGGTTCTGCCGTGATCTTTGTTTAACTATTTTCGCTGCTGAAACAGAACAAAAACAGTCAACATTGCATCTAAAATGTAAGTGACTTAATTGTAACTGTTTATTAACCTGTTGTATGAAATCTAGGGGTGGGAGAAAAAATTGATTCTTAGATGCATCGCGATGCGGACGTGGACGATTCTGAATCGATTCACAAATGTCAAAAAATCGATTCTCTAAAAAAATATTTTACTAATAACGTAATATTGACGGAAGGGAAAAGGCGGAACTCTAAGCGGACGTGCGTGCAGTCTGTGGCGCGCACATAACAGAGAAGTTTCTTCTGCTCACCAAGGCTGCATTTATTTGATTAAAAATACAAACAAAAACAGTAATATTGTAAAATAGTATTCCAATTTAAAACAGCTGCTTTCTATTTTAATATATTTTAAACTGTTATTTATTCCTGTGATCAAAGCTGAGTTTTCAGCATCATTACTCCAGTCGTCACTGTCACATGATCCTTTAGAAATTATTCTAATATGATGATTGATACTCAAGAAACATTCATTATTATTTTAAATGTCGAAAACAGTTGTGTACAGTCTTTGATGAATAGAAAGTTCAAAAGAACAGCATTTATCTGAAATCTAAAGCTTTTGTAACGTTAAACACTACCGCTCAAAAGTTTGTGGTTAGTAATAATTAAAATTTTATTTTTGGGGGAAAGAAATAAAATAAATCAGTACTTTTATTTATGAAGGATGAGTTAAACTGATCAACAGTTACAGTAAAGACATTTATAATGTTAAAAATATATATATTTGAAATATATGCTGTTCTTTTGAACTTTACATTCATCAAAGCATTTTGAAAAAAAAAATCTGTACACAACTGTTTTCAACATTGAAAATAATAATGAATATTTATTGAGCATCAATCATCATATTAGTATGATTTCTGAAGGATCATGTGACACTGAAGACTGGAGTAATGATGCTGAAAACTCAACTTTGATCACAGAAATGAATTACTATGTAAAATATTTTAAAATTGAAAACAGCTGTTTTAAATTGGAATAATATTTCACAATATTACTGTTTTTGTTTGTATTTTTAATCAATAAATGCAGCCTTGGTGAGCAGAAGAGACTTCTCCTAAAAACATTAAAAATCTTACTGACCCCAAACTTTTGAACAATAATATATATATATATACATATATATGTATGTGTGTGTATGTATGTATGTATGTATATATATATATATATATATATATATATATATATATATATATATATAAATATAGCTGCGAGCAGCGATGGAGGGCCAAAGCCGGCGGTACCGCCACCCCGGTGCCTTTATGTAACTAAAGGCACCGGGGTTGCGGTGCCACCGGCTTGGGCCCGTAATCGCTGCTCGCAGCTATATTTTATTATTATTATTATTATTTTGTCAACCTTTTGGGCACTTTTGGGGCCCTTAACATGCTCAAAAACTCTTGAAATTTTGCACACACATCAGAACCTGCGGCCATCAGGGCCGGACTGAAGCTGGTACCCGGGCGTGGCACGGGGGCTCGACAGCGCCCCCTGGAATGGTGTCCGAAAACTTGGTCTATAAATCAAACACGCTTGCATATAATAATATGAAACTCAGTACACATATAGATCTCATCGGGCCGAACAACTTTCGTGCTCTAAGTTTTACACCAGCCCAACAGGAAGTCAACTATTATGGGTTGTTTGAAAAACGCATCCTCTGGAATTTGAAATACTCCTCCTAGAATATTCGTCCAATCACAACCAAACTCGGTGTGCATGAAGTCAAGACATTGAGGATGCTAAATTGCGGACGGATTTTTGATATCTCGAACGGTTTGGCTGTGGCGAGGAAACGAATTTATGGCGAATAATGGTACACAGGAAGTGTGTTATAACTTCTGCATACATTAACTGATCTTGATGAAACTTTCGCAGTGTGTTTGTTGTAAGAGGCCGATCACAAGGATGTGACTATTGTGAGTCAAAGTTATAGCGCCACCAACTGGCAGCAGGAAGTGTGTCCCTTTCAAAATGCTTTGAAGTCACCCTCTTAATTTTACCCGATTTGCTTCAAACTTTATGTGTATAATGTAAACACACGGCAGATGTAGACCTGTGAAAGGATTATTGATATCTTAGATACTGTTGCCGTGGCAACGCATCAAATTTTAATATTCTTTTCGGATGCGTTTGAGACTCTTAACATGCTTGAAATTGGATGAAACTCGACAGACACATAACACTTATTAGCCAGTAGACATGTGAAAAGTTTCAGAAACGGGCGTGGCAGGGGGGCTCAACAGCGCCCTCTTGAACAGGGTCTGAAAACTTGGTCCATATATCAAATACGCTTGCATGAATTAATATGAAACTTGGTACACATATAGATTTCATGGGGCCGAACAACTTTCCCTCTGTCAAGTTTCACGCCAGCCCAACAGGAAGTCGGCTATTATGGGTTGTTTGGAAAACGCTTGCTGTGGAATGTGATGTACTCCTCCTAGAGAATTCATTCAATCACCTCCAAACTCAGTCAGCATGAAGTCAAGACATTGAGGATGCTAAATTGCGAACAGATTTTTGATATCTCGAACGGTTTGGCTGTGGCGAGGAATCGAATTTATGGCGAGAAAAGAGAAACACGAAGTGGAATAACTTCTGCATACATTAACTGATCTTGATGAAACTTCAGCAGTGTGTTCGTGGTAAGAGGCCGATCAGATCGATGTAGCTATTGTGAGTCAAAGTTATAGCGCCACCAACTGGCAGCAGGAAGTGTGTCACTTTCAACATGCTTTTGACAAAAGTGGGGGGGTTAGTTTTAACTACAGTAAAGAAAAAATAGTTTGTATATTGTTCTCATCAAGCCGGACAACTTTCTAATTTACATTCAATAGCTCTGGCCATCAGGAAGTCAGATATTTTGGTCTGAATGTGATTTTTTTTGCTAAATCAGCCTCTGAATTTTTAGCCACTCCTCTTAAACTATTTATTTTATTCGTACCAAACTTTTTCAACATGATGAAACTACATTAAATATGCTAAATTGTGAATGGATAATAAATATCTTAAACGGTTTTGCTATGGCGAGGGATTAAAGTAATGTCCAAAAAGGAAACACTAAAAATCTTCTAAAAATGTAATTATATACCATTTATTTCTATATAAAAGAATGCAAATATCACAACTAAACCCATTTTATTCTGTTTTTGCAATTCAAGAAGAATGAAAAAGTTAAAACAGGCTATTTAGTGCTATTTGGTTCAACAAAAAAGCAAACATAGGGCTATACTGCCCTCTTGTGTCCAAAAGGACATCAAAATAGTATATAAAACTTTTTACCAGGTAGGCCAATATTGTATTTAAATATACATTTATTAGGTATGTGTCTGAGGATATTTTCCCACCGGTTAATCGACGTGTGACACGAGTGGGTGCTTTTAAATCGCTAATATAATAGTGAAAGAAAAATAATGATAATGTTGCACACACAAATCACACACATGTGGGAAAGAATAAACAACACTAAACCGCCATTAGGTGTCGCCAGGCATCCATCTTAAT
>NC_140224.1:17264438-17274438 GCF_951802725.1 Rutilus rutilus
AGTTTTATCAACAGCAACAAAACTTGGTATGTGTATTGTTCTCATCAAGACGGACAACTTTCTAATTGACATTAACTACCTCCGACCAACAGGAAGAGAGATATTTTGGTTTGAATGTGGATTTTCTGAAGAATTTTCTCTCCCTCTCTCTGTGTCTGTGTGTGTGAGAGGGGAGGGGGGGAATTTGACTATTGCTTTTATATTGTTAATCAAGGTTTCAGGGGCTTTTGGGGTCCTTAACGTGCTCAAAAACTCTTGAAACTTTGCACACAAGTCAGAACCCACGGCCATCAGGGACAGGCTGAAGCTGGTACCCGGGCGTGGCAGGGGGGCACAACAGCGCCCCCTTGAACGGGGTTCTAAAACTTGATCCATATATCAAACACGCTTGCATGAATTAATATGAAACTCGGTACACATATAGATCTCATCGGGCCGAACAACTTTACCCCGGTCAAGTTTTACGCCAGCCCAACAGGAAGTCGGCTATTATGGGTTGTTTGGAAAACGCTTGCTGTGGAATGTGAAATACTCCTCCTAGAAAATTCACCGTGTCCCCTTCAAACTCGGTGTGCATGTAGTCAAGACTTTGAGGATGCTAAATTGCGGACGGATTTTTGATATCTCGAACGGTTTGGCTGTGGCGAGGAATCGAATTTATGGCGAGAAAAGAGAAACACGGAAGTGGAATAACTGCTGCATACATTAACTGATCTTGATGAAACTTCAGCAGTGTGTTCGTGGTAAGAGGCCGATCAGATGGATGTAGCTATTGTGAGTCAAAGTTATAGCGCCACCAACTGGCAGCAGGAAGTGTGTCACTTTCAACATGCTTTTGACAAAAGTGGGGGGGTTACTTTTAACTACAGTAAAGAAAAAATAGTTTGTATATTGTTCTCATCAAGCCGGACAACTTTCTAATTTACATTCAATAGCTCTGGCCATCAGGAAGTCAGATATTTTGGTCTGAATGTGAATTTTTTTGCAAAATCAGCCTCTGAATTTTTAGCCACTCCTCTTAAACTATTTATTTTATTCGTACCAAACTTTTTCAACATGATGAAACTACATTAAATATGCTAAATTGTGAATGGATAATAAATATCTCAAACGGTTTTGCTATGGCGAGGGATTAAAGTAAAAATCTTCTAAAAATGTAATTATATACCATTTATTTCTATATAAAAGTATACAAATATCACAACTAAACCCATTTTATTCTGTTTTTGCAATTCAAGAAGAATGAAAAAGTTAAAACAGGCTATTTAGTGCTATTTGGTTCAACAAAAAAGCAAACATAGGGCTATACTGCCCTCTTGTGTCCAAAAGGACATCAAAATAGTATATAAAACTTTTTACCAGGTAGGCCAATATTGTATTTAAATATACATTTATTAGGTATGTGTCTGAGGATATTTTCCCACCGGTTAATCGACGTGTGACATGAGCGGGGGCTTTTAAATCGCTAATATAATAGTGAAAGAAAAATAATGATAATGTTGCACACACAAATCACACACACGTGGGAAAGAATGATGCTTTTAAACAACACTAAACCGCCATTAGGTGTCGCCAGGCATCCATCTTAATAAGCGAGTCATTGATTCATTCGTTCAAACGATTCGTTCGAATGAGTCGATCATGATTAAGACAGATGTTTATGGATTGATCATTCAATCTTTGAGTCAACCGATTCGTTAAAAATGCTGAATCGTTCAGTTATGAGAAAACACGTGATGCGTGATGGTTCTGCCGTGATCTTTGTTTAACTATTTTCGCTGCTGAAACAGAACAAAAACAGTCAACATTGCATCTAAAATGTAAGTGACTTAATTGTAACTGTTTATTAACCTGTTGAATGAAATCTAGGGGTGGGAGAAAAAATTGATTTATAGATGCATCGCGATGCGGACGTGGACGATTCTGAATCGATTCACAAATGTCAAAAAATCGATTCTCTAAAAAAATATTTTTCTAATAACGTAATATTGACGGAACGCAAAAGGCGGAACTCTAAGCGGACGTGCGTGCAGTCTGTGGCGCGCACATAACAGAGAAGTTTCTTCTGCTCACCAAGGCTGCATTTATTTGATTAAAAATACAAACAAAAACAGTAATATTGTAAAATATTATTCCAATTTAAAACAGCGCACTTTCTATTTTAATATATTTTAAAATGTTATTTATTCCTGTGATCAAAGCGGAGTTTTCAGCATCATTACTCCAGTCGTCACTGTCACATGTTCCTTCAGAAATTCTTCTAATATGATGATTTTTTTGTTATCAACATTTTTTATTTTATTTTCCATACACAACATATATGTATATAATAAAAAATATATATATATATATAAAAAAATAATAAATAAATAAATAAAATAATAAAATAAAGTAAATAAATAAAAATAAAACAACAGACACATATTCAACATCTCAATGTCCAATCAAAAGGAGGGAGAAAGGGGAGGACAGAGAAAAAAGAAAAGAAAAAAAAACCCACAGAAGTCACTCCTCCATACAGTCACGTATTCCAAAGAGAAAGCACTGCCAAGCATCAATGGTAGAAGGCTTGGCCCCATTGATTCGTGCTGTTGTATATTCACAAGACACTATTTGCAGGAGGCTACGGATCCAATATGTTTTCCCACACATATGCGGTGTAAACCAGTTCTGTTTTATGGTCTTTTTAGTAGCTGTAAAACCAGCAAACAACATTTTTTTTTGCATCAAACTTATACAAAGACCAGAGTCATCATTAAGAAGACATAAACATGGGTTAACTGACCAATCAATTTGCAGTAAGGATGATAGAACCAGGTTTACATGTGTCCATAGACTGGAAGTGATAGGACATTCCCAAAACATATGCAGAAAGGTACCTGATGATGTAGTATTACATATGTGGCAATTGAAATTCGATTGTAGCTTCATTTTGAATCTTTTGTAAGGAGTTATGTATGCTCTATGAATGACTTTGAAGTGAATAAGACGATGAGCCAGATTTTTAGATGTTAAACTGAGATTAGACCACACCCTCTCCCAGTCGACAGATAAATTAAAATCAGATAATTCCTTGTTCCAAATAGTTTTAGCAGAAAGAGGTTTTATAGTGTAATCAAGAATCTTATTATATATTAAGGAAGCAGATGGCCGACCAGCAGATGGTGCAATCCAGTCCCGTATAGGATGAGAGGAAACATGAGAGGACCAAGGAACGCCATACGCTTTGAGAGCAGAACGTAGTTGAAGAAAGACAAAATATGCAGATGCTGGTAGACAAAATTTGGTTCTTAATATCTGAAATGAACATAGGCCCTGGTTATCATAAATATCACCGCATGTGTTTACACCCAAAGAAGACCAAGAGGGTTGGACAAAAGGGCGATTTCCGCACATAAAATTATAGTTGTGCCATAAAGGTGTACTATTACAAAATTTGAAGGGTCCTCCTATCCGTCGTTCAACCGTTTTCCAGATTTTAATAGAATTGGCCACAACCGGACCAAATTTATAATTATCCCCCTTTTTTCCTGTACCAGTAAATAAAATATCTTGTAGTCTATTTGGTTTAACCTTGTCAGCTTCAATCACTCTCCAAGAAACTGTAGATTGAGGATCAACCCAAGTATGAAGAGCCTTAAGCTGGAACGACCAATAATACAGTTCAAAATCTGGTACAGCCAGTCCTCCTGCGCTATTAGGATGTTGTAATGTGGTAAGTTTAATTCTGGGGCATTTATCATTCCAGACAAATTTAGTAATTATGGAGTTGATATCCTTAAAGTAACCTGGAGGGGGAGAAAGCGGTAGCATAGAAAAAAAAAAATTAAATCGAGGTAACAAATTCATCTTAACGGTGGAGATTCTTCCTTGGAGGGAAACGTTAAGATTCTTCCATCTTTGAATGTCATTCTTGACCTTAACTAAAATATTATTAAAATTGTCACTGGCAATCTTATGAATGTTTTTAAATATGGTAATGCCCAAATAAGTGAAAGATTCCTTAATAGGGATAAATGAGGGAAGAGAAGAATTAACTTTAACATTGTTAATTGGCATTAATGCAGATTTGCTCCAATTTATTTTATATCCTGATAGATTACTAAAATTATCAAATTCCTTAATTATACTAGAGACTGAGACATCAAAGTGGTCTAAGTATAGAATAATATCATCAGCGTATAACGAGATACTATGATTATGATCATGAATCTTAATCGATACTTCAGACTTCCTGATGGCTTGTGCTAAGGGTTCAAGAGAGAGACAAAACAATAAGGGGGAAAGTGGACAGCCCTGCCTCGTTCCCCGCTGTAAAGGGAATGGGGGGGAAATAATATTACCAGTTATGACTGAAGCTGCAGGTGAGCGGTATAATGTCTTAATCATAGATATAAAGTATTCACCGAAGCCGAAACATTGCAAGACTGTCCACATATAGTTCCATTCTAGCCTGTCAAAGGCTTTTTCTGCATCAAGTGAAAAGACCGCACAAGGGGTTGGGTGGGATTCCGCAAAGTCAAGAATATGAAGGAGTCGACGCATATTATCAGATGCATTACGCCCCTTGATGAAACCAGTTTGGTCCTCCTTGATCAGACTATGAATTACCTTCTCCATACGAGAAGCAATAACTTTAGCATACATTTTTAGATCACATGGGATAAGCGAAATCGGTCTGTAGCTGGAACAATCTAACGGATCTTTCCCTTTTTTAAGAAGCAATGAAATAAGTGAAGTTTTTTGATCTCTATGGAATACCCCATGTTCAATTGCAAAATTAAACGAATTAAGCATAAGTGTCCCTACCAAATCCCAAATTTCTAAATATAATTCCGGGGGGAGACCATCTAGGCCCGGCGACTTGCCCTTTTGAAGGCTTTTTAGAGAAACATGGAGTTCCTCCAAACTTAATGGGGCCTCCAAAGATTCTTTATCCAACTGTGAGACCCGAGGAAGTTCCAATTTATCTAAATACTGCTTACAACTTGGTTCATCAAAATCTGTTTCGGCTTTATACAGATTTGTGTAGAAACCTTTAAATATATCATTAATTGGCACAGGGTTCGTGGTGACCTGATCATCCGATGATTTTATTGCGCTAATATATGCTTTAGACTCGCATTCTTTCAACCTAAGGGCCAATAAATGACTGGGTCTCTCTGATTCAAAATAATATTTTTGTCTAGTCCTGTGTAAAATAAATTCCGCCTTTGATTTTGAAAGCAAATCATATTCTTCTTTTAAAGAGGACAACTGTGCAGCCTGTAGCTCTGTAAAATGTTGCTTTTGTAGATTTTGTAATGATTGGATTTTATTTTCTAATTGTGTAAACTGGCGGGTTTTCACTTTGGCAAGAGTAGAAGAGAAAGATATACAGAAACCTCGTATGGCACACTTAGTCGCCTCCCACAGTTTATGAGGATCCACATCAGAGGATATATTGATTTCAAGAAACTCCTTAATATGGTCTTTTAAAGAAGTAATGAAAGTCTGATTACTTTATTAATGATACGTTAAAGCGCCATCTAGGGGACTTGGCTCTAACATCGGAAAGAGGAACACTGCACAACACAGCAGAATGATCAGATAATAAAATTGGTAATATAGAGATGGAGGAATCAGACGAAATTAAAGATGGGCTGAGAAATATGTAGTCTATCCTAGAAAAAGTCTTAGATTTAATATTCTGAATTCTCCAAAGATCGATTACGTTAAGCTCATTGATAAATTTATTCAGTAATTTAGAGGATAGATTGGCTGTTGTATCAGATTGAGATTTATCTAAAGCAGGATTTATGACAGCATTGAAATCCCCACCCACCACTAGAGGACAGTCAATCTGCTCAAGCAAAGTTTTGGAAATCTGTGACAGGAATGCACTGTCTGTCTCATTCGGACCATAAATAGAGACCAAAGCTAACCTATTATTATATATTTTGCATCGGATAAAAACAAATCTACCTTTCTCATCATTACCAAGGTGTTCAATTGTTAAATTTAACTTCCGGTTTACAAGGATAAGCACCCCTTTAGTTTTATTTTGAGCGCAGGAAAAAGCTGCCAGTTTGTAATACTTATTCTGGAAACGTGCCACGTCAGATTGCTTTAAATGTGTCTCTTGAATTAAGGCACAGGAAATAGATTTACGATGTAAATATTCTAACACACGAGTTCGCTTAACAGCAGAATTTAAGCCATTCACATTAAGTGATAAAATATTTAAAGTATGCATTGAATATATAGCGTGTAAACGTTGATGTATATTATAGATGCCAAACCTCCTAGATGAGAAATCCCTTTAGAAATACGGTAAAATAAACAAAAGTATAAATGTCTGTTGTAAAAAGTAAAAACAACATAAAAACATGAACAACCGACAACCTTGAACAAGGAACAGCTCAGACCGCACATTACCGAGAACATAGGTCTGACTAAGCAACATAAAATAGTGATGGTTCGTGACCGATCCACTCCAACGCGGGACATGTCTCCCAAAAAGCTCGTACTGCCAAAACACATTTTTTAAATTAAACCAACTCTCCATTAGCCCCCTCCAAAAGAGAAAAAAGAGGAGTCAGTCTTGCCAGCAACGAGATCGTTGTACCGGATACAATATCTCAGTAGTAGAGAGGAGAGAATATCAGTGAGAATATCAGTTTTTGTTGGTTTATACAGCGTCCATGTCCATTCTGCCCTCATCCACTCCTAAGCAGCTGGGACCATGTTCATCCCGGCCATCAAGCTCCTCCCGCCGGGCTGGAGAGACAGCGGCCGCCGTTCCCCCGCGCAGAACTGTTGCATACGTCTTCTGCTGGGACAGGGAGCTAATGAAATCCTCCGCTTTCTGAGGGGCATCGAAGCTTTTCTGTTCCCCTTTGTGTCGTAGTTTAATTATGGCCGGATAGATGAGGAAGGGTTGAAGGCCAAGCGCTGTCATCTTCTTCAAAACCGGACCAAATGCCTTTCTCCTGATCACTGTGGCTGGACTAAAGTCGGGAAAAAATAGCAGTGTGACGTTGTTTTGTGAGCATTTCACCGGATAAGCCTGCCGAGCACCCTTCAGGATATCTGATCTGTCATGCCATCTCAGTAAACGGAAGATGAGAGTGCGCGGCCGATCGGAGCCCCTCCCTCCGTCATATACGCGGTGTGCCCGGTCAATCTCAATGTCACGGCCCTTCAGGGAAGGAATCCACTTGGGGATATTAACTCTAAGGAAACCAGCCACGTCGGATCCCTCAGCCCCCTCTGGCAGCCCCACCAATCGTACGTTGTTCCTCCTGCACCTGTCCTCCATATCCGTCACCTTCTCTGTGAGTCGCTCAAGCTGATTTCTTAAGCCCGTGACTGTCCTTCTGTCCTCACGTGCAGCTGCTTGAACAGAGTCAACGCGGTCACGTGTCTGCTTCGCCGCGGTATCTATGGCCTCAAACTCCTCTCTTAGCTCTTTAACAGACCTGTTGGTCGCTTGTATGTCTTCACGCAGTTCGCGTAACGCTGGAATCAAAACAGAGTCCATTGCGTCTCTTACTGCCGAATTCACAACCGAATTCAACGTGTTTTGCTGCTCTTTAAATGCTAGTTCGATGCGGCTAGCAATAGCATCGTCGAGGTCTTCTCTGGGGATGGCGGAATCTCTGAATTTTTTCTTAATTGGCGATTGCTGAATCTCTCTTTTCCGATCCCCTTTGTCTGCCTTAGCACTCATGACGGGTCCAATGCAGAGTGGTTCAAATTTTACTTACAGGATCATACAAATTATGGCAAAGTGAGCAGAGCGAAAGACTAAACCTGCATCGCCGTCGAAGGGTCACGTGATCCCTCCTCTAATATGATGATTGATGCTCAAGAAACATTCATTATTATTTTAAATGTCGAAAACAGTTGTGTACAGTCTTTGATGAATAGAAAGTTCAAAAGAACAGCATTTATCTGAAATCTAAAGCTTTTGTAACGTTAAACACTACTGCTCAAAAGTTTGGGGTTAGTAATAATTACAATTTTATTTTTGGGGGAAAGAAATAAAATAAATCAGTACTTTTATTTATGAAGGATGAGTTAAACTGATCAACAGTTACAGTAAAGACATTTATAATGTTAAAAAAAATTATATTTGAAATATATGCTGTTCTTTTGAACTTTACATTCATCAAAGCATTTTGAAAAAAAAAATCTGTACACAACTGTTTTCAACATTGAAAATAATAATGAATATTATTGAGCATCAATCATCATATTAGTATGATTTCTGAAGGATCATGTGACTGAAGACTGGACTAATGATGCTGAAAACTCAACTTTGATCACAGAAATTAATTACTATGTAAAATATTTTAAAATTGAAAACAGCTGTTTTAAATTGGAATAATATTTCACAATATTACTGTTTTTGTTTGTATTTTTAATCAAATAAATGCAGCCTTGGAGAGCAGAAGAGACTTCTCCTAAAAACATAAAAAATCTTACTGACCCCAAACTTTTGAACGGTTATATATATATATATATATATATATATATATATATATATATATGTATGTGTGTGTGTGTGTGTATATATATATATATATATAAATATAGCTGCGAGCAGCGATGGAGGGCCAAAGCTGGCGGTACCGCCACCCCGGTGCCTTTAGGTAACTAAAGGCACCGGGGTTGCGGTGCCACCGGCTTGGGCCCGTAATCGCTGCTCGCAGCTATATTTAGGGCCCAAGCCCTGAAAGGGCGAAGGCCCTATTGTTTCCGGTAGGATTATTTATTAGGGCCCAAGCCCTGAAAGGGCGCAGAGCCCTATTGTTCTTCTAAGGATTATTAGGGCCCAAGCCCTGAAAGGGCGAAGGCCCTATTGTTTTCGGTAGGATTATTAGGGCCCAAGCCCTGAAAGGGCGAAGGCCCTATTGTTTCCGGTAGGATTATTTATTAGGGCCCAAGCCCAAAGGGCGAAGGCCCTATTGTTTTCGTTAGGATTATTATTATTATTATTATTAGGGCCCAAGCCCTGAAAGGGCGAAGGCCCTATTGTTTTCGGTAGGATTATTATTTAGGGCCCAAGCCCTGAAAGGGCGAAGGCCCTATTGTTTCCGGTAGGATTATTTATTATTATTATTATTATTATTATTATTATTATTTTGTCAACCTTTCGGGCACTTTTGGGGCTCTTAACATGCTCGAAAACTCTTGAAATTTTGCACACACGTCAGAACCGGCGGCCATCAGGTCCGGACTGAAGCTGGTACCCGGGCGTGGCAGGGGGGCTCGACAGCGCCTCCTGGAACGGGATCCGAACACGTGTCCATAAATCAAACACGCTTGCATGTAATAATATGAAACTCGGTACACATATAGATCTCATCGGGCCGAACAACTTTCGTGCTCTAAGTTTTACGCCAGCCAAACAGGAAGTTGGCTATTTAGCGTTGTTTGGAAACGCATGCTGTGGAATTTAATGTACTCCTCCTAGGGAATTCATCGATTCGCCTCCAAACTCGGTGTGCATGAAGTCAAGACATTGAGGATGCTAAATTGCGGACGGATTTTTGATATCTCGAACGGTTTGGCCGTGGCGAGGAAACAAATTTATGGCGAAAAAATGAAACAGGAAGTGTGTTATAACTTCTGCATACATTAACTGATCTTGATGAAACTTCAGCAGTGTGTTCGTGGTAAGAGGCCGATCACATGGATGTGACTATTGTGAGTCAAAGTTATAGCGCCACCAATTGGCAGCAGGAATATGTCACTTTCAAAATGCTTTGAAATCAGTGTCTTATTTTTACCCGATTTGCTTCAAACTTTATGTGTACAATGTAGACACACGGCAGATGTAAACCTGTGAAAGGATTATTGATATCTTAGATACTGTTGCCGTGGCAACGCATCAAACTTTAATATTCTTTTTTGATGCTTTTGAGACTCTTAACATACTTGAAATTGCATGAAACTCAACAGACACATCACATTTATTAGCCAGTAGACATGTGCAAAGTTTCAGAAACGGGCG
>NC_140224.1:17279438-17299438 GCF_951802725.1 Rutilus rutilus
CGGATTTTTGATATCTCGAACGGTTTGGCCGTGGCGAGGAATCGAATTTATGGCGAGAAAAGAGAAACACGAAGTGGAATAACTTCTGCATACATTAACTGATCTTGATGAAACTTCAGCAGTGTGTTCGTGGTAAGAGGCCGATCAGATGGATGTAACTATTGTGATTCAAAGTTATAGCGCCACCAACTGGCAGCAGGAAGTGTGTCACTTTCAACATGCTTTTGACAAAAGTGGGGGGGTTAGTTTTAACTCCAGTAAAAAAAACTCAGTTCATATATTGATCTCATCGACCCGGACAACTTTCTAATTTAAAGTCATTAGCTCTGACCATCAGGAAGTCAGATATTTTGGTCTGAATGTGGATTTTTTTGCAAAATCAGCCTCTGGATTTTTAGCCACCTTTATCTAAGTGGTTATTTTATTCCCACCAAACTTTTTCAACATGATAAAAATATATTAATGATGCTAAATTGTGAACGGATAATAAATATCTCAAACGGTTTTGCTATGGCGAGGGATTAAAGTAATGTCAAAAAAGTAAACACTAAAAGGCTCATATATTCTAAAAATGTAATTATACACCATTTATTACTACATAAAAGTATACAAATATCAGAACTTAACTCATTTTATTCTTTTTTTTTCAATTTAAGAATGAAGTTTAAGTTTAAAAACTGCCAGAATGGTTGTTTAGTCTAAACAATAAATAAATAAAGTCAAACATAGTGCTATACTGCCCTCTTGTGTTCAAAATCAGGTAGGCCTATTATATCTATATAAAAATATACTAGGGATGTGACGGTGAGAATATTTTACCACCGGTTAACTGACGTGTGACACTGCTGGGGGCTTTTTAATCGCTAACTTAAAAACGAAAGTAAAATATGTTCGTCCGCACGGACATTGATAATGGTGCGGAGCAGAGCGAGCGTTTTCAATAAATTCCTATGGAAGGAGGAATGACCTAAGAAACTTTGACTCTGTTCTGCTCGTTCCTCGCTGAGGACGCGCACCATTATGAATGCCTGTGCAGCCGTGAGCATTTTAGTTTCATTTTCGGGGCGGATTGCTTGAATGTATTTTAAAAAAGCACAATGTTGTGTTTTATTGCTACTGTACAAAAATATAAGTTAACACTTTGCAGTTTGAATGATGTTCTGAACAAAATGACAGAGTATGTTTTTATGTGTCCACTGTTCAATCGCGCCCTCGTTTTAGTGATTCCCAAGTTATTTTTTCATTTAAGTTTTTTTCATTGTTCTAATCAGGTCAGGCAAGTAAAATGATCTGTCTTATCCCTTACATTTTTATATAATTATATAAATATATAATACACTTCTGTTCAAAAATTTGGCGTCAGTAAGATTTTTAAGCTAAGTTTCTTCTGCTCACCAAGGCTGCATTTATTTGATTAAAAATACAAACAAAAACAGTAATATTGTAAAATAGTATTCCAATTTAAAACAGCTGCTTTCTATTTTAATATATTTTAAACTGTTATTTATTCCTGTGATCAAAGCTGAGTTTTCAGCATCATTATTCCAGTCGTCACTGTCACATGATCCTTCAGAAATTATTCTAATATGATGATTGATGCTCAAGAAACATTCATTATTATTTTAAATGTTGAAAACAGTTATGTACAGTCTTTGATGAATAGAAAGTTCAAAAGAACAGCATTTATCTGAAATCTAAAGCTTTTGTAACATTAAACACTACCGTTCAGAAGTTTGGGGTCAGTAATAATTTTAATTTTATTTTTGGGGGAAATAAATAAATAAATCAATACTTTTATTCATCGAGAATGAGTTAAACTGATAAAAAGTTACAGTACAGACATTTATAATGTTAAAAAAAATTATATTTGAAATAAATGCTGTTCTTTTGAACTTTACATTCATCAACGCATTTTGAAAAAAAATCTGTACACAACTGTTTTCAACATTGAAAATAATAATTAATATTTATTGACCATCAATCATCATATTAGAATGGTTTCTGAAGGATCATGTGACACTGAAGACGGGAGTAATGATGCTGAAAACTCAGCTTTGATCACATAAATTAATTACAGTGTAAAATATTTTAAAATAGAAAACAGCTGTTTTAAATTGGAATAATATTTCACAATATTACTGTTTTTGTTTGTATTTTTAATCAAATAAATGCAGCCTTGGTGAGCAGAAGAGACTTCTCCTAAAAAAATTTTTGTATAATATATATATATATATATATATATATATATATATATATATATATATATATATATATATATATATATATATATATAAATATAGCTGCGAGCAGCGATGGAGGGCCAAAGCCGGCGGTACCGCCACCCCAGTGCCTTTAGGTAACTAAAGGCACCGGGGTTGCGGTGCCACCGGCTTGGGCCCGTAATCGCTGCTCGCAGCTATATTTAGGGCCCGAGCACCGATGGTGTGAGGACCCTCTTGGAATTGCTCTGTTTATTATTATTATTATTATTATTATTATTATTATTATTATTCTTCTCCGCATTGAATTGCATTTTTGAGGGCCTAAACATGCTCGAAAACTCACGAAACTTTGCACACGCGTCAGAACTGGCGAAAATTTACATCTGATATAGGTTTCAGAATTGGACGGGGCAAAACGGCTCGATAGCGCCACCTATAAAAGTTCAACGGAGTGCGCCTCCCGCAACGTTCCACGTACGTGCACGAAATTCGGTACATACGTGTAATGACCTAATACCTACAAAAAAGTCTCTTGGAGCATAGCCCTAAACACAACAGGAAGTCAGCCATTTTGAACTTCCTCTCAGATTTTTGTGCAGTTTTTGCCATTTTCAGGCCTCGTACTTTAACGAACTCCTCCTACAGTTTTAATCTGATCATCTTCAAATTTGGTGAGTGTAATCTTAAGGCCTTTGCGACGTTAAATTGCGAAGATCTTGAGTTTTCGTCAAAGGGCGGGTCCACGGCGGCCTAACAAATTTCGATGTTTCGCCATGAAACAGGAAGTTGCTGTAACTCAGGCATGGAATGTCCAATCTGCCCCAAACTTCACACTTTTGATAAGCGTTCTGTCCTGAACACATGACCATGCTCATATTCAGTTACAGTCATAGCGCCACCTGCTGGCAACAGGAAGTGACATGTTTAACACTGTTATGGACTCCTAATAACATATAAAAAAGTGCCAGCAAGTGCTAAACATGCTAACAACATACTAGAAGCATGCTAAAACATGCTAGCAAACTCTTAGCTAAGTGCTAAAGCATGCTATTATTGCAATTAAATAAGAATTTACTGTAACTCAGGCATGGAATGTCCAATCTGCCCCAAACTTCACACTTTTGATAAGCGTTCTGTCCTGAACACATCTACATGAGAACATTCAGTTATAGTAATAGCGCCACCTACTGGTAACAGGAAGTGTCATGTTTAACACGTTGATGCCATTCTAGCAACATGTTAAAAATGCCATTGACTTCTAAACATGCTAGAAACATGTTAAAACATGCTAGCAATACTTAGCTAAGTGCTAAAGCATGCTAATTCAATGAAACAGGATGTTGTTGTTACTCAAGAAGGCAATGTCCAATCTGCGCCAAACTTCACACTTTTAATAAACGTTCTGTCCTGAACACTTGACCATGCTCATATTCAGTTACAGTCATAGTGCCACCTGCTGGCAACAGGAAGTGACATGTTAAACACTGGTGTGGACATAAAAACATAAAAAAAGTGCCAGCAAGTGCTAAACATGCTAACAACATACTAGAAAAATGCTAAAACATGTTAGCAAACACTTAGCTAAGTGCTAAAGCATGCTATTGCTGCAATTAAATAGGAATTTGCTGTAACACAGGCATGGAATGTCCAATCTGCCCCAAACTTCACACGTTTGATAAGAATCATGGCCTGAACACATGTCTATGCTCAAATTCAGTTATAGTAATAGCGCCACCTACTGGCAACAGGAAGTGACATGTTTAACACGTTGATGCCGTTCTAGCAACATGTTAAAAATGCCATTGAGTTCTAAACATGCTAGAAACATATTAAAACATGCTAGCAATACTTAGCTAAGTGCTAAAGCATGCTAATTCAATGAAACAGGACTTTGTTGTTACTCAAGAAGGCAATGTACAATCTACCCCAAACTTCACACGTTTGATAAGAGTTATCTCTTGAACACATGTCCATGCTCATATTTAGTTATAGTCATAGCGCCACCTGCTGGCAACAGGAAGTGACGTTTAACACTGTTCTTGACTCCTAATAACATATAAAAAAAATGCCAGTAGGTGCTAAACATCCTACCAACATACTAGAGACATGTTAAAACATACTAGCAAACACTTAGCTAAGTGCTAAAGAATGATATTACTGCAATTAAATATGAATTTGCTGTAACTCAGGCATGGAATGTCCAATCTGCCCCAAACTTCACACTTTTGATAAGCGTTCTGTCCTGAACACATGACCATGCTTATATTCAGTTACAGTCATAGCGCCACCTGCTGGCAACAGGAAGTGACATGTTTAACACTGTTATGGACTCCTAATAACATATAAAAAAGTGCCAGCAAGTGTTAAACATGCTAACAACATACTAGAAACATGCTAAAACATGCTAGCAAACTCTTAGCTAAGTGCTAAAGCATGCTATTATTGCAATTAAATAGGAATTTGCTGTAACTCAGGCATGGAATGTCCAATCTGCCCCAAACTTCACACTTTTGATAAGAGTCATGGCCTGAATACATCTACATGAGAATGTTCATTTTTAGTAATAGCGCCACCTACTGGCAACAGGAAGTGACATGTTTAACACGTTGATGCCGTTCTAGCAACATGTTAAAAATGCCATTGAGTTCTAAACATGCTACAAACATGTTAAAACATGCTAACAATGCTTAGCTAAGTGCTAAAGAATGCTAATTCAATGAAACATGACTTTTTTGTTACTCAAGAAGGCAATTTCCAATTTGCACCAAACTTCACACGTTTGATAAGAGTTCTGTCCTGAACACACATCCATGCTCATATTCAGCAATAGTCATAACGCCACCTATTGGCAACAGAAACTGACATGGTTAACACAGTAATGCGGTACTAACCACATAATTATTGTGTACTAAGCATGCTAGAAACAGACTAAACATGCTAGCAACACTTAGCTGAGTCATGAAGCATGCTATTATCACCATTATACAAAACATTTTGTTACTAACTTTGACATACTCTTACTATATATACCTCCTTAAATGTACATTTCCCAACCATGCTCTGTCTTCCTAAAGCCACCGAGTGTTGATGGCACGGGTGCGAGGGCCCTTTCATCGCTGCTTGCAGCTTTAATTATTATTGTTCTTCAAGGGTTCGGGGGCTTTTGGGGCCTTTAACGTGCTCAAAAACTCATGAAACTTTGCACGCAGGTCAGAACCCGCGGCCATCAGGGCCGGGCTGAAGCTGGTACCCGGGCGTGGCAGGGGGGCTCGACAGCGCCCCCTGGAACGGGATCCGAACACGTGTCCATAAATCAAACACGCTTGCATGTAATAATATGAAACTCGGTACACATATAGATCTCATCGGGCCGAACAACTTTCGTGCTCTAAGTTTTACGCCAGCCAAACAGGAAGTCGGCTATTTAGGGTTGTTTGGAAACGCATGCTGTGGAATTTAATGTACTCCTCCAAGGGAATTCATCGATTCGCCTCCAAACTCGGTGTGCATGAAGTCAAGACATTGAGGATGCTAAATTGCGGACGGATTTTTGATATCTCGAACGGTTTGGCTGTGGCGAGGACACGAATTTATGGCGAATAATGGAAACAGGAAGTGTGTTATAACTTCTGCATACATTAACTGATCTTGATTAAACTTCAGCAGTGTGTTCGTTGTAAGAGGCCGATCACATGGATGTGACTATTGTGAGTCAAAGTTATAGCGCCACCAACTGGCAGCAGGAAGTGTGTCCCTTTCAAAATGCTTTGAAATCACCCTCTTATTTTTACCCGATTTGCTTCAAACTTTATGTGTATAATGTAAACACACGGCAGATGTAGACCTGTGAAAGGATTTTTGATATCTTTAATACTGTTGCCATGGCAACGCTTCAAACTTTAATATTCTTTTTTGATGCTTTTGAGACTCTTAACATACTTGAAATTGGATGAAACTCGACAGACACATTACATTTATTAGCCCGTAGACATGTGCAAAGTTTCAGAAACGGGCGTGGTGAGGGGCTCAGTAGCGCCACCTTTAGTCATAAGTGGGGGGGTTAGTTTTATCAACAGCAACAAAACTTGGTATGTGTATTGTTCTCATCAGGACGGACAACTTTCTAATTTACATGAACGATCTCTGACCAACAGGAAGAGAGATATTTTGGTTTGAATGTGGATTTTCTGAAGAATTTTCTCTCCCTCTCTCTGTGTCTCTGTGTGTGTGAGGGGAGGGGGGGATTTGACTATTGCTTTTATATAGTTAATCAAGGTTTCAGGGGCTTTTGGGGTCCTTAACGTGCTCAAAAACTCTTGAAACTTTGCACCCAAGTCAGAACCCCCTGCCATCAGGGACGGGCTGAAGCTGGTACCCGGGCGTGGCAGGGGGGCTCAACAGCGCCCCCTTGAACGGGGTCCCAAAACTTGGTCCATAGATCAAACACGCTTGCATTAATTAATATGAAACTCGGTACACATATAGATCTCATCGGGCCGAACAACTTTCCCCCGGTCAAGTTTTACGCCAGCCCAACAGGAAGTCGGCTATTATGGGTTGTTTGGAAAACGCTTGCTGTGGAATGCGAAGTACTCCTCCTAGAGAATTCATCCAATCCCCACCAAACTCGGTGTGCATGAAGTCAAGACATTGAGGATTCTAAATTGCGGACGGATTTTTGATATCTCGAACGGTTTGGCCGTGGCGAGGAAACGAATTTATGGCGAGAAAAGAGAATCACGAAGTGGTATAACTTCTGCATACATTAACTGATCTTGATGAAACTTCACCAGTGTGTTCGTGGTAAGAGGCCGATCAGATGGATGTAACTATTGTGAGTCAGAGTTATAGCGCCACCAACTGGCAGCAGGAAGTGTGTCACTTTCAAAATGCTTTTGACAAAAGTGGGGGGGTTAGTTTTACCCACAGTTACAAAAATCAGTACGTACATTGGTCTCATCGAGCCGGACAACTTTCTAATATACCATTATTAGCTTCGACCAATAGGAAGTCAGATATTTTGGTTTGAATGTGGATTTATTTGCAAATTCAGCCTCTGCTTTTTACCCACTCCTGCTAAGTGTTTTTTTTTTTATTCACACCAAACTTTTTTAACACGATGAAAATACATTAAAGATGCTAAATTGTGAACGGATATTAAATATTTCAAACGGTTTTGACATGGCGAGGGATTAAAATAATGTCAAAAAAGGAATCAGAAAACATCTCATATCTTCTTAAAATGTAATTATACACCATTTATTTTTATATAAAATTATACAAATATCAGAACTAAACCGAAACAGAACTAGTTTTGGGTTTATTCAGTTTTTTTCAATTCAAGAAATATGTACAATTTTAAAATCAGCCAGAATGCGCTATTTAGTAAAAAAAAAAGTCATACATAGGGCTATACTGCCCTCTTGTGTTCAAAATCAGGTAGGCCCATTGCATATTGTATTTATATATTAATATAATAGCGATGTGACTGAGAATTTTTTTCCCACTGGTTAATCGATGTGTGACACCGCGGCGGGGGCTTTTAAATCGCTAACTTAAAGGGATACTCCACTTTAAATTGAAAATTCTGTCATCATATACTCACCCTCATGTTGTTTCAATCCTTTATTAATTTCTTTCTTCTGCTGAACAGAAATGAAGATATTTAGAAGAATGTCAGTAACCAGACAGTTTCTGGTCTCATTGACTTCCATAGTATACATTTTTTTCCTACTATGGAAGTCAATGGGATCAGAAACTGTCTGGTTACTGACATTCTCCTAAATATCTTCCTTTCTGTTCAGCAGAAGAAAGAAATTCATAAAGGATTAAAACAACATGAGGGTGAGTATATGATGAGCGAAAGTGAAATACGGACGTCCAGTAGGAATTAACTAAAAAACATTCACTCTGTTTTGCTCATTCCTCGCTGTGTAGACGTGTTATTGCCCATGCAGCCGTGAGCATTTTAGTTTCATTTAAAAAATAGCGCCATTTCGGGGGTGGGATTGCTTGAATGTTTTTTTACAAAAGCACAATGTTGTGTTTTATTGCGAGTGTACATAAATATAAGTAAACACAGTGCAGTTTAAATGATGTCCTGTATGAACAAACCGACGGAGTAGCCTATGTTTTTATGTTTCCACTGTTCGATCGCGCCCACGCCTCACACACACACACACACACACACACACACACACACACACACACACACACACACACACACACACACACACTGTGCATTGCAGCATTGCAGCCGGTTCATTACAGCCGTAATAAAATATAATAATAAATATAAATAGTCAACCTATTTGCAGCAAATTATAGTATATTTTAGATCAATATATTTGTTTTCCTTACAATTTTAATTAACACTAACTTTATTCTCATCTGAATTATAAATAATTTATTTCTGTATAAAATAATACTACCATTAAAAAATACATTTGATTGTCTTTTTTAATCAATGGAGAATGTGTGACTTAAAAATAAACAGATTAGTGCTCGGTTTGAGGACAAGAAATGAAAACCAATGCAATATGATGAATGTCCAAAAACGTTCGCTCTTCTCTGCCCATTCCTCGCCTCGCCATATATATATATATATATATATATATATATATATATATATATATATATATATATATATATATATATATATATATATATATATTTATTTATTTATTTTTTGTTACATATATATAATGTATATATTATATATTTTTTTGTTATATATATATATATATATATATATATATATATATATATATATATATATATATATATATATATATATATATATATAAATATAGCTGCGAGCAGCGATGGAGGGCCCAAGCCGGTGACACCGCCACCCCGGTGGCTTTAGTGTAACTAAAGGCACCAGGATGGCGGTGCCACCGGCTTGGGCCCGCCATCGCTGCTCGCAGCTATATTTTATTATTATTATTATTTTGTCAACCTTTCGGGCACTTTTGGGGCTCTTAACATGCTCGAAAACTCTTGAAATTTTGCACACACGTCAGAACCCACGGCCTTCAGGGCCTGACTGAAGCTGGTACCCGGGCGTGGCAGGGGGGCTCGACAGCGCCCCCTGGAATGGTGTCCGAAAACTTGGTCCATAAATCAAACATGCTTGCATATAATAATATGAAACTCAGTACACATATAGATCTCATCGGGCCGAACAACTTTCGTCCTCTAAGTTTTACGCTAGCTTTACGCTAGCCCAACAGGAAGTCGGCTATTATGGGTTGTTTGGAAACGCATGCTGTGGAATTTGAAATACTCCTCCTAGAAAATTCGTCCAATCACAACCAAACTCGGTCAGCATGAAGTCAAGACATTGAGGATGCTAAATTGCGGACGGATTTTTGATATCTCAAACGGTTTGGCCGTGGCGAGGAAACAAATTTATGGCGAATAAGGGACACAGGAAGTGTGTTATAACTTCTGCATACATTAACTGATCTTGATGAAACTTCCGCAGTGTGTTCGTTGTAAGAGGCCGATCACATGGATGTGACTATTGTGAGTCAAAGTTATAGCGCCACCAACTGGCAGCAGGAAGTGTGTCACTTTCAAAATGCTTTGAAATCACTCTCTTATTTTTACCCGATTTGCTTCAAACTTTATGTGTATAATGTAGACACACGGCAGATGTAGACCTGTGAAAGGTTTATTGATATCTTAAATACTGTTGCCGTGGCAACGCATCAAACTTTAATATTCTTTTCAGATGCTTTTGAGACTCTTAACATACTTGAAATTGGATGAAACTCGACAGACACATCACATTTATTAGCCAGTAGACATGTGCAAAGTTTCAGAAACGGGCGTGGTGAGGGGCTCAGTAGCGCCACCTTTAGTCAAAAATGGGGGCTTAGTTTTAAGTAGAGTCACAAAAATCGTTATGTATATTGTTCTCATCAAGCCGGACAACTTTCTAATTCACACTTATTAGCTCAGAGCAACAGGAAGTCAGATATTTTGGTTTGAATGTGATTTTTTGGAGAATTTTCTCTCTCTCTCTCTCTGTCTCTGTGTGTGTGAGGGGTGGGAGGGAATTTCCAATTGATTTCAGTGTGTTTCAAGGTTTCAGGGGCTTTTGGGGCCCTTAACGTGCTCGAAAACTCTTGAAACTTTGCACACAGGTCAGAACTCGCGGCCATCAGCGCCGGGCTGAAGCTGGTACCCGGGTGTGGCAGGGGGGCTCAACAGCGCCCCCTTGAACGGGATTCTAAAACTAGATCCATATATCAAACACACTTGCATGTAATGATATGAAACTCGGTACACATATAGATCACATCGGGCTGAACAACTTTCGTGCTCTAAGTTTTACGCCAGCCCAACAGGAAGTCGGAAATTATGGGTTGTTTGGAGAACGCTTGCTGTGGAATGCGAAGTACTCCTCCTAGAGAATTCATCCAATCCCCACCAAACTCGGTGTGCATGAAGTCAAGACATTGAGGATTCTAAATTGCGGACGGATTTTTGATATCTCGAACGGTTTGGCCGTGGCGAGGAAACGAATTTATGGCGAGAAAAGAGAAACACGAAGTGGTATAACTTCTGCATACATTAACGGATCTTGATGAAACTTCACCAGTGTGTTCGTGGTAAGAGGCCGATCAGATGGATGTAACTATTGTGAGTCAAAGTTATAGCGCCACCAACTGGCAGCAGGAAGTGTGTCACTTTCAAAATGCTTTTGGCAAAAGTGGGGGGGTTAGTTTTACCCACAGTTTTAAAAATCAGTACGTACATTGGTCTCATCGAGCCGGACAACTTTCTAATATATAGTTATTAGCTTCGACCAATAGGAAGTCAGATATTTTGGTTTGAATGTGGATTTATTTGCAAATTCAGCCTCTGCTTTTTACCCACTCCTGCTAAGTGTTTTTTTTTTTATTCACACCAAACTTTTTTAACACGATGAAAATACATTAAAGATGCTAAATTGTGAACGGATATTAAATATTTCAAACGGTTTTGACATGGCGAGGGATTAAAATAATGTCAAAAAAGGAATCAGAAAACATCTCATATCTTCTTAAAATTTTATTATACACCATTTATTTTTATATAAAATTATACAAATATCAGAACTAAACCGAAACAGAACTAGTTTTGGGTTTATTCAGTTTTTTTCAATTCAAGAATTATGTACAAGTTTAAAATCAGCCAGAATGCGCTATTTAGTAAAAAAAAAAAAGTCATACATAGGGCTATACTGCCCTCTTGTGTTCAAAATCAGGTAGGCCCATTGTATATTGTATTTATATATAAATATAATAGCGATGTGACTGAGAATTTTTTCCCACTGGTTAATTGATGTGTGACACCGCAGCGGGGGCTTTTAAATCGCTAACTTAAAGGGATACTCCACTTTAAAATGAAAATTCTGTCATCAAATACTCACCCTCATGTTGTTTCAATCCTTTATTAATTTCTTTCTTCTGCTGAACAGAAAGGAAGATATTTAGAAGAATGTCAGTAACCAGACAGTTTCTGGTCTCATTGACTTCCATAGTATACATTTTTTTCCTACTATGGAAGTCAATGGGATCAGAAACTGTCTGGTTACTGACATTCTCCTAAATATCTTCCTTTCTGTTCAGCAGAAGAAAGAAATTCATAAAGGATTAAAACAACATGAGGGTGAGAATATGGTGACAGAATTTTCATTTTAAAGTGGAGTATCCCTTTAAAAGCGAAAGTGAAATACGGTCGTCCAGTAGGAATGAACTAAAAAACATTCACTCTGTTCTGCTCGTTCCTCGCTGTAGACGCGTTATTGCCCATGCAGCCGTGAGCATTTTAGTTTCATTTAAAGGAGTCATAACCTGCAATTTTCACTTTTCCACGAGAATCAATGTATGTTATGATCGACTAACGATTATACACTGGCCGGGAAGCCGATATTTAAAAGTGAAGCGTTTGTTTACCTCAGGGTAAATAAACCAGCGCGCGTGCACGCCCACTCAAATACGAGATTTTGATTTCAGCTCCCTCTTGACGTCATGAGGTAATAGGATATACCATATATGGACACCGCAGCAGGAAGCCCCCCCTTCCCCTCTCCCCCTCATATTCAGTTCAGTCGGGAAAGATGGAGAAACCGAGTGCACACCGGACTTGCTCTGTGGTTGATTGCCATAAAAAACATGTAAATGTGTTTTATCTCCCAAAATCGGACGAAACTATCAGGGACCAGTGGATGAAATTCATTTTTAATGACGCTGTCCCAACAACCCTTTCAACTGGCGTGCAGAGCCATATAGAGCGTCCACGACAGCCAAAACATCGCATTGATCTCGCGAGACAATAATGCCTTCAGAAATAAGGGTAAAAGTAGGTCTGTGTTTTTTTTTTTTCCACTTTTCTTTTTTAGAAGGGCCTGAAAGACTATAATACAGCAGTAGGTATCCAATGTAATACAAGGTTATGACTCCTTTAAAAAATAGCGCCATTCCGGGGGTGGGATTGCTTGAATGTTTTTTTACAAAAGCACAATGTTGTGTTTTTTTTGCGAGTGTACTTAAATATAAGTAAACACAGTGCAGTTTAAATGATGTCCTGTATGAACAAACCGACGGAGTAGCCTATGTTTTTATGTTTCCACTGTTCGATCGTGCCCACGCCTCACACACACACACACATACACACACACACACACACACACACACACACACACACACACACACACACACACACACACACACACACTATGCATTCCAGCATTGCAATCTTGACATCGCAGCCGTTCATTACAGCCGTAATAAAATATAATAATAAATATAAATAGTCAACCTATTTGCAGCAAATGATAGTAGATTTTAGATCAATATATTTGTTTTCCTTACAATTTTAATTAACACTAACTTTATTCTCATCTGAATTATAAATAATTTATTTCTGTATAAAATAATACTACCATTAAAAAATACATTTGATTGTCTTTTTTAATCAATGGAGAATGTGTGACTTAAAAATAAACAGATTAGTGCTCGGTTTGAGGACAAGAAATGAAAACCAATGCAATATGATGAATGTCCAAAAACGTTCGCTCTTCTCTGCCCGTTCCTCGCCTCGCCATATATATATATATATATATATATATATATATATATATATATATATATATATATATATATATATTTATTTTTTGTTACATATATATAATGTATATATATATATATATATATATATATATATATATATTTATTTTTTTTGTTACATTTTTATATATATCTCTCTCTATATATATATATATATATATAAATATAGCTGCAAGCAGCGATGGAGGGCCCAAGCTGGTGACACCGCCACCCCGGTGGCTTTAGTGTAACTAAAGGCACCAGGGTGGCGGTGCCACCGGCTTGGGCCCGCCATCGCTGCTCGCAGCTATATTTAGGGCCCAAGCCCTGAAAGGGCGCAGAGCCCTATTGTTCTTCTAAGGATTATTAGGGCCCAAGCCCTGAAAGGGCGAAGGCCCTATTGTTTTCGGTAGGATTATTTATTATTATTAGGGCCCAAGCCCTGAAAGGGCGAAGGCCCTATTGTTTCCGGTAGGATTATTTATTATTAGGGCCCAAGCCCTGAAAGGTCGAAGGCCCTATTGTTTCCGGTAGGATTATTTATTAGGGCCCAAGCCCTGAAAGGGCGAAGGCCCTATTGTTTCCGGTAGGATTATTAGGGCCCAAGCCCTGAAAGGGCGAAGGCCCTATTGTTTTCGTTAGGATTATTATTATTATTATTATTATTATTATTATTATTATTATTGTTGTTCAAGGGTTCGGGGGCTTTTGGGGCCTTTAACGTGCTCAAAAACTCATGAAACTTTGCACACAGGTCAGAAGCTGCGGCCATTAGGGCCGGGCTGAAGATGGTACCTGGGCGTGGCAGGGGGGCTCGACAGCGCCCCCTTGAATGGGGTCCGAGTGCGGTCCGAAAACTTGGTCCATATACCAAACACTCTTGCATGAATTAATATGAAACTCGGTACACATATAGATCTTATTGGGCTGAACAACTTTCGTGCTCTAAGTTTTACGCCAGCCCAACAGGAAGTCGGCTATTATGGGTTGTTTGGAAAACGCATGCTGTGGAATTTGATGTACTCCTCCTAGGAAATTCATCCATTCGCCTCAAAACTCGGTGTGCATGAAGTCAAGACATTGAGGATGATAAATTGCGGACGGATTTTTGATATCTCGAACGGTTTGGCCAAGGCGAGGAAACGAATTTATGGCGAATAATGGGACACAGGAAGTGTATTATAACTTCTGCATACATTGACTGATCTTGATAAAACTTCAGCAGTGTGTCCGTGGTCAGAGGCCGATCACATTGATGTGACTATTGTGAGTCAAAGTTATAGCGCCACCAACTGGCAGCAGGAAGTGTGTCACTTTCAAAATGCTTTGAAATCACCCTCTTATTTTTACCCGATTTGCTTCAAACTTTATGTGTATAATGTAAACACACGGCAGATGTAGACCTGTGAAAGGATTTTTGATATCTTTAATACTGTTGCCATGGCAAAGCTTCAAACTTTAATATTCTTTTTTGATGCTTTTGAGACTCTTAACATACTTGAAATTGGATGAAACTCGACAGACACATCACATTTATTAGCCCGTAGACATGTGCAAAGTTTCAGAAACGGGCGTGGTGAGGGGCTCAGTAGCGCCACCTTTAGTCATAAATGGGGCGGTTAGTTTTATCAACAGCAACAAAACTTGGTATGTGTATTGTTCTCATCAAGACGGACAACTTTCTAATTGACATTAACCATCTCCGACCAACAGGAAGAGAGATATTTTGGTTTGAATGTTGATTTTCTGAAGAATTTTCTCTCCCTCTCTCTGTGTCTCTGTGTGTGTGAGGGGAGGGGGGATTTGACTATTGCTTTTATATTGTTAATCAAGGTTTCAGGGGCTTTTGGGGTCCTTAACGTGCTCAAAAACTCTTGAAACTTTGCACACAAGTCAGAACCCACGGCCATCAGGGCCGGGCTGAAGCTGGTACCCGGGCGTGGCTGGGGGGCTCAACAGCGCCCCCTTGAACGGGGTTCTAAAACTTGATCCATATATCAAACACGCTCGCATGAATTAATATGAAACTCGGTACACATATAGATCTCATCGGGCCGAACAACTTTACCCCCGTCAAGTTTTACGCCAGCCCAACAGGAAGTCGGCTATTATGGGTTGTTTGGAAAACGCTTGCTGTGGAATGTGAAATACTCCTCCTAGAAAATTCACCGTGTCCCCTTCAAACTCGGTGTGCATGTAGTCAAGACTTTGAGGATGCTAAATTGCGGACGGATTTTTGATATCTCGAACGGTTTGGCTGTGGCGAGGAATCGAATTTATGGCGAGAAAAGAGAAACACGGAAGTGGAATAACTTCTGCATACATTAACTGATCTTGATGAAACTTCAGCAGTGTGTTCGTGGTAAGAGGCCGATCAGATGGATGTAGCTAATGTGAGTCAAAGTTATAGCGCCACCAACTGGCAGCAGGAAGTGTGTCACTTTCAACATGCTTTTGACAAAAGTGGGGGGGTTACTTTTAACTACAGTAAAGAAAAAATAGTTTCTATATTGTACTCATCAAGCCGGACAACTTTCTAATTTACATTCAATAGCTCTGGCCATCAGGAAGTCAGATATTTTGGTCTGAATGTGAATTTTTTTGCAAAATCAGCCTCTGAATTTTTAGCCACTCCTCTTAAACTATTTATTTTATTCGTACCAAACTTTTTCAACATGATGAAACTACATTAATCCCTCGCCATAGCAAAACCGTTTGAGATATTTATTATCCATTCACAATTTAGCATATTTAAAGTAAAAATCTTCTAAAAATGTAATTATATACCATTTATTTCTATATAAAAGTATACAAATATCACAACTAAACCCATTTTATTCTGTTTTTGCAATTCAAGAAGAATGAAAAAGTTAAAAACAGGCTATTTAGTGCTATTTGGTTCAACAAAAAAGCAAACATAGGGCTATACTGCCCTCTTGTGTCCAAAAGGACATCAAAATAGTATATAAAACTTTTTACCAGGTAGGCCAATATTGTATTTAAATATACATTTATTAGGTATGTGTCTGAGGATATTTTCCCACCGGTTAATCGACGTGTGACACGAGTGGGTGCTTTTAAATCGCTAATATAATAGTGAAAGAAAAATAATGATAATGTTGCACACACAAATCATACACATGTGGGAAAGAATGATGCTTTTAAACAACACTAAACCGCCATTAGGTGTCGCCAGGCATCCATCTTAATAAGCGAGTCATTGATTCATTCGTTCAAACGATTCGTTCGAATGAGTCGATCATGATTAAGACAGATGTGTATGGATTGATCATTCAATCTTTGAGTCAACCGATTCGTTAAAAATGCTGAATCGTTCAGTTATGAGAAAACACATGATGCGTGATGGTTCTGCCGTGATCTTTGTTTAACTATTTTCGCTGCTGAAACAGAACAAAAACAGTCAACATTGCATCTAAAATGTAAGTGACTTAATTGTAACTGTTTATTAACCTGTTGTATGAAATCTAGGGGTGGGAGAAAAAATTGATTCTTAGATGCATCGCGATGCGGACGTGGACGATTCTGAATCGATTCACAAATGTCAAAAAATCGATTCTCTAAAAAAATATTTTTCTAATAACGTAATATTGACGGAAGGCAAAAGGCGGAACTCTAAGCGGACGTGCGTGCAGTCTGTGGTGCGCACATAACAGAGAAGTTTCTTCTGCTCACCAAGGCTGCATTTATTTGATTAAAAATACAAACAAAAACAGTAATATTGTAAAATAGTATTCCAATTTAAAACAGCTGCTTTCTATTTTAATATATTTTAAACTGTTATTTATTCCTGTGATCAAAGCTGAGTTTTCAGCATCATTACTCCAGTCGTCACTGTCACATGATCCTTCAGAAATTATTCTAATATGATGATTGATACTCAAGAAACATTCATTATTATTTTAAATGTCGAAAACAGTTGTGTACAGTCTTTGATGAATAGAAAGTTCAAAAGAACAGCATTTATCTGAAATCTAAAGCTTTTGTAACGTTAAACACTACCGCTCAAAAGTTTGTGGTTAGTAATAATTAAAATTTTATTTTTGGGGGAAAGAAATAAAATAAATCAGTACTTTTATTTATGAAGGATGAGTTAAACTGATCAACAGTTACAGTAAAGACATTTATAATGTTAAAAATATATATATTTGAAATATATGCTGTTCTTTTGAACTTTACATTCATCAAAGCATTTTGAAAAAAAAAAAAATCTGTACACAACTGTTTTCAACATTGAAAATAATAATGAATATTTATTGAGCATCAATCATCATATTAGTATGATTTCTGAAGGATCATGTGACACTGAAGACTGGAGTAATGATGCTGAAAACTCAACTTTGATCACAGAAATGAATTACTATGTAAAATATTTTAAAATTGAAAACAGCTGTTTTAAATTGGAATAATATTTCACAATATTACTGTTTTTGTTTGTATTTTTAATCAATAAATGCAGCCTTGGTGAGCAGAAGAGACTTCTCCTAAAAACATTAAAAATCTTACTGACCCCAAACTTTTGAACAATAATATATATATATATATATACATATATATGTATGTGTGTGTATGTATGTATGTATATATATTAGGGGTGTAACGGTTCACAAAATTCACGGTTCGGTTCGATACGATACACTTGTGTCACGGTTCGGTACGGTTCGGTTCGGTACGTTTTCCATACAGCAAAAATAAATAAATCCCAGAGAAATTTCCTTGAAATAATTTTTTTTTTTTTTTTTTTATTTAATGAAACTAACATTATAAAGTATGATTTTTTTTTTTTGCTTTTTTTTTACTGAGTAATAATGGAGCTTGACTCTTCTTATGAGCATATAAAACAAAACAGCTCCTTGGACAAAATGAAATGTAATATTATAATAGTAGGCTAGTTAAACAAAGGTTTATTTTAGTTCAGAGTAACATTTGAGGGCAGCAATTGTATTCATAATGTCAAAATAAAACCGACGTAATGTTACTTAGAAACATTATAGCCCACTATTCCTGACAAACTTCCATACCTTGCAGTTAGTGTTACTACAGTAAATCCATGGTGAATGTTGCTGATCTGTGGATACCGGTCAGTTCATTCATTCATGGCATGATGTTTCTTCCTGGTTTCCACGTCAGCGCTGTTTGATCCGTTAATAACAGATAAATGTGCATGTTTCTCACTAGATCTCGCAGCGATGTTATTACTTCAGTGGTGAATTCAAAAAGCATTTGAAATTCAAATGCTTTCTTTACTGGTCTGGATCTCTTAGCGCTGTGTGGTAGTGTTGCTTAATCAGGCTCGCGCATATGGCTCGCGAGTCCCGCTTCACAGGTCAAAACTGATAAACGGTCCACACAAACACAATAAGAGTAGCTCCGTTTCGTTCCTTACATTGCATTTGCCAGTTGATGTTGTGGTCGCGCCAACCTCTATGAGCGCGCTTGCCACCCGCGACGCGCCTTCATTTGAAATAAAATTGAAATTTTGGTCGGCAGAAAAAATGGTCCAACGAACCGTTCGGTACGTAATGCGTACCGAAAACCGAACCGAAAGCCTCGTACCGAACGGTTCGATACGAATACGCGTATCGTTACACCCCTAATATATATATATATATATATATATATATATATATATATATATATATATAAATATAGCTGCGAGCAGCGATGGAGGGCCAAAGCCGGCGGTACCGCCACCCCGGTGCCTTTAGGTAACTAAAGGCACCGGGGTTGCGGTGCCACCGGCTTGGGCCCGTAATCGCTGCTCGCAGCTATATTTTATTATTATTATTATTATTTTGTCAACCTTTTGGGCACTTTTGGGGCCCTTAACATGCTCAAAAACTCTTGAAATTTTGCACACACATCAGAACCTGCGGCCCTCAGGGCCGGACTGAAGCTGGTACCCGGGCGTGGCACGGAGGCTCGACAGCGCCCCCTGGAATGGTGTCCGAAAACTTGGTCTATAAATCAAACACGCTTGCATATAATAATATGAAACTCAGTACACATATAGATCTCATCGGGCCGAACAACTTTCGTGCTCTAAGTTTTACACCAGCCCAACAGGAAGTCAACTATTATGGGTTGTTTGAAAAACGCATCCTCTGGAATTTGAAATACTCCTCCTAGAATATTCGTCCAATCACAACCAAACTCGGTGTGCATGAAGTCAAGACATTGAGGATGCTAAATTGCGGACGGATTTTTGATATCTCGAACGGTTTGGCTGTGGCGAGGAAACGAATTTATGGCGAATAATGGTACACAGGAAGTGTGTTATAACTTCTGCATACATTAACTGATCTTGATGAAACTTTCGCAGTGTGTTTGTTGTAAGAGGCCGATCACAAGGATGTGACTATTGTGAGTCAAAGTTATAGCGCCACCAACTGGCAGCAGGAAGTGTGTCCCTTTCAAAATGCTTTGAAGTCACCCTCTTAATTTTACCCGATTTGCTTCAAACTTTATGTGTATAATGTAAACACACGGCAGATGTAGACCTGTGAAAGGATTATTGATATCTTAGATACTGTTGCCGTGGCAACGCATCAAATTTTAATATTCTTTTCGGATGCGTTTGAGACTCTTAACATGCTTGAAATTGGATGAAACTCGACAGACACATAACACTTATTAGCCAGTAGACATGTGAAAAGTT
>NC_140224.1:17304438-17329438 GCF_951802725.1 Rutilus rutilus
GTCAGAACCTGCGGCCATCAGGGCCGGACTGAAGCTGGTACCCGGGCGTGGCAGCGGGGCTCAACAGCGCCCCCTGGAACGGGATCCGAACACTTGTCCATAAATCAAACACACTTGCATGTAATGATATGAAACTCGGTACACATATAGATCTCATCGGGCCGAACAACTTTCGTGCTCTAAGTTTTACGCCAGCCAAACAGGAAGTTGGCTATTTAGCGTTGTTTGGAAACGCATGCTTAGGAATTTAATGTACTCCTCCTAGGGAATTCATCGATTCGCCTCCAAACTCGGTGTGCATGAAGTCAAGACATTGAGGATGCTAAATTGCGGACGGATTTTTGATATCTCGAACGGTTTGGCTGTGGCGAGGAAACAAATTTATGGTGAAAAAATGAAACAGGAAGTGTGTTATAACTTCTGCATACATTAACTGATCTTGATGAAACTTCAGCAGTGTGTTCGTTGTAAGAGGCCGATCGCACAGATGTGACTATTGTGAGTCAAAGTTATAGCGCCACCAACAGGCAGCAGGAAGTACATCACTTTCAAAATGCTTTGAAATCAGTGTCTTATTTTTACCCGATTTGCTTCAAACTTTATGTGTACAATGTAGACACACGGCAGATGTAAACCTGTGAAAGGATTATTGATATCTTAGATACTGTTGCCGTGGCAACGCATCAAACTTTAATATTCTTTTTTGATGCTTTTGAGACTCTTAACATACTTGAAATTGCATGAAACTCAACAGACACATCACATTTATTAGCCAGTAGACATGTGCAAAGTTTCAGAAACGGGGGTGGTGGAATGGCTCAGTAGCGCCACCTTTAGTCAAAAATGGGGGTTTAGTTTTTCCTAGAATCACAAAACTTGGTATGTGTATTGTTCTCATCAAGACGGACAACTTTCTAATTTACATGAACCATCTCTGACCAACAGGAAGAGAGATATTTTGGTTTGAATGTGGATTTTCTGAAGAATTTTCTCTCCCTCTCTCTGTGTCTGTGTGTGTGTGAGGGGAGGGGGGGATTTGACTATTGCTTTTATATTGTTAATCAAGGTTTCAGGGGCTTTTGGGGTCCTTAACGTGCTCAAAACCTCTTGAAACTTTGCACACAGGTCAGAAACAACGGCCATCAGGGCCGGGCTGAAGCTGGTATCCGGGCGTGGCTGGGGGGCTCAACAGCGCCCCCTTGAACGGGGTTCTAAAACTTGATCCATATATCAAACACGCTCGCATGAATTAATATGAAACTCGGTACACATATAGATCTCATCGGGCCGAACAACTTTACCCCTGTCAAGTTTTACGCCAGCCCAACAGGAAGTCGGCTATTATGGGTTGTTTGGAAAACGCTTGCTGTGGAATGTGAAATACTCCTCCTAGAAAATTCACCGTGTCCCCTTCAAACTCGGTGGGCATGTAGTCAAGACTTTGAGGATGCTAAATTGCGGACGGATTTTTGATATCTCGAACGGTTTGGCTGTGGCGAGGAATCGAATTTATGGCGAGAAAAGAGAAACACGGAAGTGGAATAACTTCTGCATACATTAACTGATCTTGATGAAACTTCAGCAGTGTGTTCGTGGTAAGAGGCCGATCAGATGGATGTAGCTATTGTGAGTCAAAGTTATAGCGCCACCAACTGGCAGCAGGAAGTGTGTCACTTTCAACATGCTTTTGACAAAAGTGGGGGGGTTACTTTTAACTACAGTAAAGAAAAAATAGTTTGTATATTGTTCTCATCAAGCCGGACAACTTTCTAATTTACATTCAATAGCTCTGGCCATCAGGAAGTCAGATATTTTGGTCTGAATGTGAATTTTTTTGCAAAATCAGCCTCTGAATTTTTAGCCACTCCTCTTAAACTATTTATTTTATTCGTACCAAACTTTTTCAACATGATGAAACTACATTAAATATGCTAAATTGTGAATGGATAATAAATATCTCAAACGGTTTTGCTATGGCGAGGGATTAAAGTAAAAATCTTCTAAAAATGTAATTATATACCATTTATTTCTATATAAAAGTATACAAATATCACAACTAAACCCATTTTATTCTGTTTTTGCAATTCAAGCAGAATGAAAAAGTTAAAAACAGGCTATTTAGTGCTATTTGGTTCAACAAAAAAGCAAACATAGGGCTATACTGCCCTCTTGTGTCCAAAAGGACATCAAAATAGTATATAAAACTTTTTACCAGGTAGGCCAATATTGTATTTAAATATACATTTATTAGGTATGTGTCTGAGGATATTTTCCCACCGGTTAATCGACGTGTGACACGAGTGGGTGCTTTTAAATCGCTAATATAAAAGTGAAAGTAAAAAAACGGACGTCCGCACGGACATTGATAATGGTGCACGTTGGAAAGATTGATACTTTTAAACATAACACTAAACCGCCATTAGGTGTCGCCAGGCGACCATCTTAATGAGCGAGTCATTGATTCATTCGTTCAAACGATTCATTCCAATGACTGAGTCATTCATGATTGAGACAGATGTTTATGGATTGACCATTGAATCTTTGAGTCAAGCGATTCGTTTCAAAATGCTGAATCATTCAGTAATGAGAAAACAAGTTGCTGTGATCTTTGTTTAACTATTTTTGCTGCTGAAACAGAACAAAAACAGTCAATATTGCATCTAAAATGTAAGTGACTTAATTGTAACTGTTTATTAACCTGTTGTATGAAATCAATGTCACAGTTTCAATCGTGATTGTATTCAGGAAATAGTTGCCTACTCGTCAAGTGAGGTTGCTTAACTCTATCATATGTTATAAAATATATAAAAACTCCATATTTGTAATTTTTATAGTTAGTATGTTGTTAACTGGGTTGCTTTTTTGTGTGCTGCGCTCATTTATTTACAATTCTCCTGGAGAAGCAGCATGAGCCTCAGCAGTGCAACCTTGTTACCATTGATCAGTAATACATTCATTATTAACTGCTGATTGCAACTTAAAATGAATGTAATGAAATTAGAATAATCTCTCGTTTTAGTGACTCCCAAGTTATTTTTTTTGTTATTGACGTTCTAATCAGGCTATACTCTGGTCGGGCAAGTAAAATTCTCTTTCAGGTAGGCCTATTGTATTTATATATAAATATATTAGGGATGTGACTGTGATAAAATTTTCCCACCGGTTAATCGACGTGTGACACCGCTGAGGGCTTTTAAATCGCTAACTATAGTATACTATATACTAGTAAAATACAGACGTCCGCACAGACATTGATAATGGTGCGGAGTAGAGCGAGCATTTTCAATGTATTCCTATGAATGTAGGAATTAACTAAAACATTTTATTTATGTTTTTGTGTCCACTGTTCAACCGCAACCACGTCACACACACACACACATTCCAGAATTGCAATCTTGACATCGCAGCCTGTTCATTATAGCCCTAATACAATATAATAATAAAAATAGTCAAACTAACATAAACGAATTACACTGCTTTGTTTAAATAGTCAGTAGTACAATTTGTACCATTCACAGAAAGCAGAGCTCCACTGTAATGTTTCCAAGCACATTTTTGCGCGTGTGAAGAGGATGATTTTTTCCATCGATATTGGAACACGAGTGAAGTACAAAGCCTATAATAAAGAATAGTTTAGCATCCAAATACATCGCAAATATTGAAACATTTTGATTCTAATGAGAGGGTTACATGAGACCAACACTGCTTACTTTCGTTTTTATTTTTACATTAAATTTAAAGGATTTGTTGTGGAATATTTTGAGTGTATCATGAAATCAGAATAAGGTAAGACAAGTAATATTTTCTGTCTTATATATATATATAGATAGATAGTTAGATATAGATATAGATAGATAGATAGATAGATATTTATATACATATATATATATATATATATATATACATACATATATATATATATATATATATATATATATATATATATATAAATATAGCTGCGAGCAGCGATGGAGGGCCAAAGCCGGCGGCACCGCCATCCCCGGTGCCTTTAGGTAACTAAAGGCACCGGGGTTGCGGTGCCACCGGCTTGGGCCCGCAATCGCTGCTCGCAGCTATATTTATTATTATTATTATTATTATTTTGTCAACCTTTCGGGCACTTTTGGGGCTCTTAACATGCTCGAAAACTCTTGAAATTTTGCACACACGTCAGAACCCGCGGCCATCAGGGCCGGACTGAAGCTGGTACCCGGGCGTGGCAGGGGGGCTCGACAGCGCCCCCTGGAACGGGATCCGAACACGTGTCCATAAATCAAACACGCTTGCATGTAATAATATGAAACTCGGTACACATATAGATCTCATCCGGCCGAACAACTTTCGTGCTCTAAGTTTTACGCCAGCCAAACAGGAAGTTGGCTATTTAGCGTTGTTTGGAAACGCATGCTGTGGAATTTAATGTACTCCTCCTAGGGAATTCATCGATTCGCCTCCAAACTCGGTGTGCATGAAGTCAAGACATTGAGGATGCTAAATTGCGGACGGATTTTTGATATCTCAAACGGTTTGGCCGTGGCGAGGAAACAAATTTATGGCGAAAAAATGAAACAGGAAGTGTGTTATAACTTCTGCATACATTAACTGATCTTGATGAAACTTCAGCAGTGTGTTTGTTGTAAGAGGCCGATCGCACAGATGTGACTATTGTGAGTCAAAGTTATAGCGCCACCAACAGGCAGCAGGAAGTACATCATTTTCAAAATGCTTTGAAATCAGTGTCTTATTTTTACCCGATTTGCTTCAAACTTTATGTGTACAATGTAGACACACTGCAGATGTAAACCTGTGAAAGGATTATTGATATCTTAGATACTGTTGCCGTGGCAACGCATCAAACTTTAATATTCTTTTTTGATGCTTTTGAGACTCTTAACATACTTGAAATTGCATGAAACTCAACAGACACATCACATTTATTAGCCAGTAGACATGTGCAAAGTTTCAGAAACGGGCATGGTGGAATGGCTCAGTAGCGCCACCTTTAGTCAAAAATGGGGGCTTAGTTTTTCCTAGAATCACAAAACTTGGTATGTGTATTGTTCTCATCAAGACGGACAACTTTCTAATTTACATGAACCATCTCCGACCAACAGGAAGAGAGATATTTTGGTTTGAATGTGGATTTTCTGAAGAATTTTCTCTCCCTCTCTCTGTGTCTCTGTGTGTGTGAGGGGAGGGGGGGATTTGACTATTGCTTTTATATTGTTAATCAAGGTTTCAGGGGCTTTTGGGGTCCTTAACATGCTCAAAAACTCTTGAAACTTTGCACACAGGTCAGAAACAACGGCCATCAGGGCCGGGCTGAAGCTGGTACCCGGGCGTGGCTGGGGGGCTCAACAGCGCCCCCTTGAACGGGGTTCTAAAACTTGATCCATATATCAAACACGCTCGCATGAATTAATATGAAACTCGGTACACATATAGATCTCATCGGGCCGAACAACTTTACCCCGGTCAAGTTTTACGCCAGCCCAACAGGAAGTCGGCTATTATGGGTTGTTTGGAAAATGCTTGCTGTGGAATGTGAAATACTCCTCCTAGAAAATTCACCATGTCCCCTTCAAACTCGGTGTGCATGTAGTCAAGACTTTGAGGATGCTAAATTGCGGACGGATTTTTGATATCTCGAACGGTTTGGCCGTGGCGAGGAATCGAATTTATGGCGAGAAAAGAGAAACACGGAAGTGGAATAACTTCTGCATACATTAACTGATCTTGATGAAACTTCAGCAGTGTGTTCGTGGTAAGAGGCCGATCAGATGGATGTAGCTATTGTGAGTCAAAGTTATAGCGCCACCAACTGGCAGCAGGAAGTGTGTCACTTTCAACATGCTTTTGACAAAAGTGGGGGGGTTAGTTTTAACTACAGTAAAGAAAAAATAGTTTGTATATTGTTCTCATCAAGCCGGACAACTTTCTAATTTACATTCAATAGCTCTGGCCATCAGGAAGTCAGATATTTTGGTCTGAATGTGAATTTTTTTGCAAAATCAGCCTCTGAATTTTTTGCCACTCCTCTTAAACTATTTTTTAACATTACTTTTTCAACATGATGAAACTACATTAAATATGCTAAATTGTGAATGGATAATAAATATCTCAAACGGTTTTGCTATGGCGAGGGATTAAAGTAATGTCCAAAAAGGAAACACAAAAAATCTTCTAAAAATGTAATTATATACCATTTATTTCTATATAAAAGTATACAAATATCACAACTAAACCCATTTTATTCTGTTTTTGCAATTCAAGAAGAATGAAAAAGTTAAAAACAGGCTATTTAGTGCTATTTGGTTCAACAAAAAAGCAAACATAGGGCTATACTGCCCTCTTGTGTCCAAAAGGACATCAAAATAGTATATAAAACTTTTTACTAGGTAGGCCTATTGTATTTAAATATACATTTATTAGGTATATGACTGTGAGGATATTTTCCCATCGGTTAATCGACGTGTGACACGAGCGGGTGCTTTTAAATCGCTAATATAAAAGTGAAAGTAAAAAAACGGACGTCCGCACGGACATTGATAATGGTGCACGTTGGAAAGAATGATACTTTTAAACATAACACTAAACCGCCATTAGGTGTCGCCAGGCGACCATCTTAATGAGCGAGTCATTGATTCATTCGTTCAAACGATTCGTTCCAATGACTGAGTCATTCATGATTGAGACAGATGTTTATGGATTGACCATTGAATCTTTGAGTCAAGCGATTCGTTTCAAAATGCTGAATCATTCAGTAATGAGAAAACAAGTTGCTGTGATCTTTGTTTAACTATTTTTGCTGCTGAAACAGAACAAAAACAGTCAATATTGCATCTAAAATGTAAGTGACTTAATTGTAACTGTTTATTAACCTGTTGTATGAAATCAATGTCACAGTTTCAATCGTGATTGTATTCAGGAAATAGTTGCCTACTCGTCAAGTGAGGTTGCTTAACTCTATCATATGTTATAAAATATATAAAAACTCCATATTTGTAATTTTTATAGTCAGTATGTTGTTAACTGGGTTGCTTTTTTGTGTGCTGATCTCATTTGTTTACAATTCTCCTGGAGAAGCAGCATGAGCCTCAGCAGTGCAACCTTGTTACCATTGATCAGTAATACATTTATTATTAACTGATGATTGCAACTTAAAATGAATGTAATGAAATTAGAATAATCTCTCGTTTTAGTGATTCCCAAGTTATTTTTTTGTTATTGACGTTCTAATCAGGCTATACTCTGGTCGGGCAAGTAAAATTCTCTTTCAGGTAGCCCTATTGTATTTATATATAAATATATTAGGGATGTGACTGTGATAAAATTTTCCCACCGGTTAATCGATGTGTGACACCGCTGAGCGCTTTTAAATCGCTAACTATAGTATACTATATACTAGTAAAATACAGACGTCCGCACAGACATTGATAATGGTGCGGAGTAGAGCGAGCATTTTCAATTTATTCCTATGGATGTAGGAATTAACTAAAACATTTTATTTATGTTTTTGTGTCCACTGTTCAACCGCAACCGCGTCACACACACACACACACATTCCAGAATTGCAATCTTGACATCGCAGCCTGTTCATTATAGCCCTAATACAATATAATAATAAAAATAGTCAACCTAACATAAACGAATTACACTGCTCTGTTTAAATAGTCAGTAGTACAATCTGTACCATTCACAGTAAGCAGAGCTCCACTGTGATGTTTCCAAGAACATTTTTGCGCGTGTGAAGAGGATGATTTTTTCCATCGATATTGGAACACGAGTGAAGTACAAAGCCTATAATAAAGAATAGTTTAGCATCCAAATACATCGCAAATATTGAAACATTTTGATTCTAATGAGAGGGTTACGTGAGACCAACACTGCTTACTTTCGTTTTTATTTTTACATTAAATTTAAAGGATTTGTTGTGGAATATTTTGGGTGTATCATAAAATCAGAATAAGGTAAGACAAGTAAAATTTTCTGTCTTATATTTATATATATACGTATATATATATATATATATATATATATATATATATATATATATATGTGTGTGTGTGTGTATATATATATATATATATATATATATATATATATATATATAAATATAGCTGCGAGCAGCGATGGAGGGCCAAAGCCGGTGGCACCGCCATCCCCGGTGCCTTTAGGTAACTAAAGGCACCGGGGTGGCGGTGCCACCGGCTTGGGCCCGCAATCGCTGCTCGCAGCTATATTTATTTATTATTTTTCTGTCAACCTTTCGGGCACTTTTGGGGCTCTTATCATGCTCGAAAACTCTTGAAACTTTGCACACAGGTCAGAACCCGCGGCCATCAGGGCCGGGCTGAAGCTGGTACCCGGGCGTGGCAGGGGGGCTCAACAGCGCCCCCTTGAACAGGGTCCGAAAACTTGGTCCATAAATCAAACACGCTTGCATGTAATAATATGAAACTCGGTACACATATAGATCTCATCGGGCCGAACAACTTTCGTACTCTTACTTTTTACGGCAGCCCAACAGGAAGTTGGCTATTTAGCGTTGTTTGGAAACGCATGCTGTGGAATTTAATGTACTCCTCCTAGGGAATTCATCGATTCGCCTCCAAACTCGGTGTGCATGAAGTCAAGACATTGAGGATGCTAAATTGCGGACGGATTTTTGATATCTCGAACGGTTTGGCCGTGGCGAGGAAACAAATTTATGGCGAAAAAATGAAACAGGAAGTGTGTTATAACTTCTGCATACATTAACTGATCTTGATGAAACTTCAGCTGTGTGTTCGTTGTAAGAGGCCGATCGCACAGATGTGACTATTGTGAGTCAAAGTTATAGCGCCACCAACAGGCAGCAGGAAGTACATCACTTTCAAAATGCTTTGAAATCAGTGTTTTATTTTTACCCGATTTGCTTCAAACTTTCTGTGTACAGTGTAGACACACGGCAGATGTAAACCTGTGAAAGGATTATTGATATCTTAGATACTGTTGCCGTGGCAACGCATCAAACTTTAATATTCTTTTTTGATGCTTTTGAGACTCTTAACATACTTGAAATTGCATGAAACTCAACAGACACATCACATTTATTAGCCAGTAGACATGTGCAAAGTTTCAGAAACGGGCGTGGTGGAATGGCTCAGTAGCGCCACCTTTAGTCAAAAATGGGGGCTTAGTTTTTCCTAGAATCACAAAACTTGGTATGTGTATTGTCCTCATCAAGACGGACAACTTTCTAATTTACATGAACCATCTCCGACCAACAGGAAGAGAGATATTTTGGTTTGAATGTGGATTTTCTGAAGAATTTTCTCTCCCTCTCTCTGTGTCTGTGTGTGTGTGAGGGGAGGGGGGGATTTGACTATTGCTTTTATATTGTTAATCAAGGTTTCAGGGGCTTTTGGGGTCCTTAACGTGCTCAAAAACTCTTGAAACTTTGCACACAGGTCAGAACCCACGGCCATCAGGGCCGGGCTGAAGCTGGTACCCGGGCGTGGCTGGGGGGCTCAACAGCGCCCCCTTGAACGGGGTTCTAAAACTTGATCCATATATCAAACACGCTCGCATGAATTAATATGAAACTCGGTACACATATAGATCTCATCGGGCCGAACAACTTTACCCCGGTCAAGTTTTACGCCAGCCCAACAGGAAGTCGGCTATTATGGGTTGTTTGGAAAACGCTTGCTGTGGAATGTGACATACTCCTCCTAGAAAATTCACCGTGTCCCCTTCAAACTCGGTGTGCATGTAGTCAAGACTTTGAGGATGCTAAATTGCGGACGGATTTTTGATATCTCGAACGGTTTGGCTGTGGCGAGGAATCGAATTTATGGCGAGAAAAGAGAAACACGGAAGTGGAATAACTTCTGCATACATTAACTGATCTTGATGAAACTTCAGCAGTGTGTTCGTGGTAAGAGGCCGATCAGATGGATGTAGCTATTGTGAGTCAAAGTTATAGCGCCACCAACTGGCAGCAGGAAGTGTGTCACTTTCAACATGCTTTTGACAAAAGTGGGGGGGTTAGTTTTAACTACAGTTAAAAACAAAATAGTTTGAATATTGTTCTCATCAAGCCGGACAACTTTCTAATTTACATTCAATAGCTCTGGCCATTAGGAAGTCAGATATTTTGGTCTGAATGTGAATTTTTTTGCAAAATCAGCCTCTGAATTTTTAGCCACTCCTCTTAAACTATTTATTTTATTCGTACCAAACTTTTTCAACATGATGAAACTACATTAAATATGCTAAATTGTGAATGGATAATAAATATCTCAAACGGTTTTGCTATGGCGAGGGATTAAAGTAATGTCCAAAAAGGAAACACTAAAAATCTTCTAAAAATGTAATTATATACCATTTATTTCTATATAAAAGTATACAAATATCACAACTAAACCCATTTTATTCTGTTTTTGCAATTCAAGAAGAATGAAAAAGTTAAAAACAGGCTATTTAGTGCTATTTGGTTCAACAAAAAAGCAAACATAGGGCTATACTGCCCTCTTGTGTCCAAAAGGACATCAAAATAGTATATAAAACTTTTTACCAGGTAGGCCAATATTGTATTTAAATATACATTTATTAGGTATGTGTCTGGGGATATTTTCCCACCGGTTAATCGACGTGTGACACGAGTGGGTGCTTTTAAATCGCTAATATAATAGTGAAAGAAAAATAATGATAATGTTGCACACACAAATCACACACATGTGGGAAAGAATGATGCTTTTAAACAACACTAAACCGCCATTAGGTGTCGCCAGGCATCCATCTTAATAAGCGAGTCATTGATTCATTCGTTCAAACGATTCGTTCGAATGAGTCGATCATGATTAAGACAGATGTTTATGGATTGATCATTCAATCTTTGAGTCAACCGATTCGTTAAAAATGCTGAATCGTTCAGTTATGAGAAAACACGTGATGCGTGATGGTTCTGCCGTGATCTTTGTTTAACTATTTTCGCTGCTGAAACAGAACAAAAACAGTCAACATTGCATCTAAAATGTAAGTGACTTAATTGTAACTGTTTATTAACCTGTTGTATGAAATCTAGGGGTGGGAGAAAAAATTGATTCTTAGATGCATCGTGATGCGGACGTGGACGATTCTGAATCGATTCACAAATGTCAAAAAATCGATTCTCTAAAAAAATATTTTTCTAATAACGTAATATTGACGGAAGGCAAAAGGCGGAACTCTAAGCGGACGTGCGTGCAGTCTGTGGCGCGCACATAACAGAGAAGTTTCTTCTGCTCACCAAGGCTGCATTTATTTGATTAAAAATACAAACAAAAACAGTAATATTGTAAAATATTATTCCAATTTAAAACAGCTGCTTTCTATTTTAATATATTTTAAACTGTTATTTATTCCTGTGATCAAAGCTGAGTTTTCAGCATCATTACTCCAGTCGTCACTGTCACATGATCCTTCAGAAATTATTCTAATATGATGATTGATACTCAAGAAACATTCATTATTATTTTAAATGTCGAAAACAGTTGTGTACAGACTTTGATGAATAGAAAGTTCAAAAGAACAGCATTTATCTGAAATCTAAAGCTTTTGTAACGTTAAACACTACCGCTCAAAAGTTTTGGGTTAGTAATAATTAAAATTTTATTTTTGGGGGAAAGAAATAAAATAAATCAGTACTTTTATTTATGAAGGATGAGTTAAACTGATCAACAGTTACAGTAAAGACATTTATAATGTTAAAAATATATATATTTGAAATATATGCTGTTCTTTTGAACTTTACATTCATCAAAGCATTTTGAAAAAAAAAAAAAATCTGTACACAACTGTTTTCAACATTGAAAATAATAATGAATATTTACTGAGCATCAATCATCATATTAGTATGATTTCTGAAGGATCATGTGACACTGAAGACTGGAGTAATGATGCTGAAAACTCAACTTTGATCACAGAAATGAATTACTATGTAAAATATTTTAAAATTGAAAACAGCTGTTTTAAATTGGAATAATATTTCACAATATTACTGTTTTTGTTTGTATTTTTAATCAATAAATGCAGCCTTGGTGAGCAGAAGAGACTTCTCCTAAAAACATTAAAAATCTTCCTGACCCCAAACTTTTGAACGGTATATATATATATATATATATATATATATATATATATATATATACACATATATAAATACATATATATATATATATATATATATATGTTTTTATATATATATATATATATATATATATATATATATATATATATATATATAAATATAGCTGCGAGCAGCGATGGAGGACCAAAGCCGGCGGTACCGCCACCCCGGTGCCTTTAGGTAACTAAAGGCACCGGGGTTGCGGTGCCACCGGCTTGGGCCCGTAATCGCTGCTCGCAGCTATATTTAGGGCCCGAGCACCGATGGTGTGAGGACCCTCTTGGAATTGCTCTGTTTATTATTATTAGGGCCCAAGCCCTGAAAGGGCGAAGGCCCTATTGTTTCCGGTAGGATTATTTATTAGGGCCCAAGCCCTGAAAGGGCGAAGGCCCTATTGTTTCCGGTAGGATTATTTATTAGGGCCCAAGCCCTGAAAGGGCGAAGGCCCTATTGTTTCCGGTAGGATTATTTATTATTATTATTATTATTATTATTATTATTATTTTGTCAACCTTTCGGGCACTTTTGGGGCTCTTAACATGCTCGAAAACTCTTGAAATTTTGCACACACGTCAGAACCCGCGGCCATCAGGGCCGGACTGAAGCTGGTACCCGGGCGTGGCAGGGGGGCTCGACAGCGCCCCCTGGAACGGGATCCGAACACGTGTCCATAAATCAAACACGCTTGCATGTAATAATATGAAACTCGGTACACATATAGATCTCATCCGGCCGAACAACTTTCGTGCTCTAAGTTTTACGCCAGCCAAACAGGAAGTTGGCTATTTAGCGTTGTTTGGAAACGCATGCTGTGGAATTTAATGTACTCCTCCTAGGGAATTCATCGATTCGCGTCCAAACTCGGTGTGCATGAAGTCAAGACATTGAGGATGCTAAATTGCGGACGGATTTTTGATATCTCGAACGGTTTGGCCGTGGCGAGGAAACAAATTTATGGCGAAAAAATGAAACAGGAAGTGTGTTATAACTTCTGCATACATTAACTGATCTTGATGAAACTTCAGCAGTGTGTTCGTTGTAAGAGGCCGACCGCACAGATGTGACTATTGTGAGTCAAAGTTATAGCGCCACCAACAGGCAGCAGGAAGTACATCACTTTCAAAATGCTTTGAAATCAGTGTCTTATTTTTACCCGATTTGCTTCAAACTTTATGTGTACAATGTAGACACACGGCAGATGTAAACCTGTGAAAGGATTATTGATATCTTAGATACTGTTGCCGTGGCAACGCATCAAACTTTAATATTATTTTTTGATGCTTTTGAGACTCTTAACATACTTGAAATTGCATAAAACTCAACAGACACATCACATTTATTAGCCAGTAGACATGTGCAAAGTTTCAGAAACGGGGGTGGTGGAATGGCTCAGTAGCGCCACCTTTAGTCAAAAATGGGGGTTTAGTTTTTCCTAGAATCACAAAACTTGGTATGTGTATTGTTCTCATCAAGACGGACAACTTTCTAATTTACATGAACCATCTCCGACCAACAGGAAGAGAGATATTTTGGTTTGAATGTGGATTTTCTGAAGAATTTTCTCTCCTTCTCTCTGTGTCTGTGTGTGTGTGAGGGGAGGGGGGGATTTGACTATTGCTTTTATATTGTTAATCAAGGTTTCAGGGGCTTTTGGGGTCCTTAACGTGCTCAAAAACTCTTGAAACTTTGCACACAGGTCAGAACCCACGGCTATCAGGGCCGGGCTGAAGCTGGTACCCGGGCGTGGCTGGGGGGCTCAACAGCGCCCCCTTGAACGGGGTTCTAAAACTTGATCCATATTTCAAACACGCTCGCATGAATTAATATGAAACTCGGTACACATATAGATCTCATCGGGCCGAACAACTTTACCCCGGTCAAGTTTTACGCCAGCCCAACAGGAAGTCGGCTATTATGGGTTGTTTGGAAAACGCTTGCTGTGGAATGTGAAATACTCCTCCTAGAAAATTCACCGTGTCCCCTTCAAACTCGGTGTGCATGTAGTCAAGACTTTGAGGATGCTAAATTGCGGACGGATTTTTGATATCTCGAACGGTTTGGCTGTGGCGAGGAATCGAATTTATGGCGAGAAAAGAGAAACACGGAAGTGGAATAACTTCTGCATACATTAACTAATCTTGATGAAACTTCAGCAGTGTGTTCGTGGTAAGAGGCCGATCAGATGGATGTAGCAATTGTGAGTCAAAGTTATAGCGCCACCAACTGGCAGCAGGAAGTGTGTCACTTTCAACATGCTTTTGACAAAAGTGGGGGGGTTACTTTTAACTACAGTAAAGAAAAAATAGTTTGTATATTGTTCTCATCAAGCCGGACAACTTTCTAATTTACATTCAATAGCTCTGGCCATCAGGAAGTCAGATATTTTGGTCTGAATGTGAATTTTTTTGCAAAATCAGCCTCTGAATTTTTAGCCACTCCTCTTAAACTATTTATTTTATTCGTACCAAACTTTTTCAACATGATGAAACTACATTAAATATGCTAAATTGTGAATGGATAATAAATATCTCAAACGGTTTTGCTATGGCGAGGGATTAAAGTAAAAATCTTCTAAAAATGTAATTATATACCATTTATTTCTATATAAAAGTATACAAATATCACAACTAAACCCATTTTATTCTGTTTTTGCAATTCAAGAAGAATGAAAAAGTTAAAAACAGGCTATTTAGTGCTATTTGGTTCAACAAAAAAGCAAACATAGGGCTATACTGCCCTCTTGTGTCCAAAAGGACATCAAAATAGTATATAAAACTTTTTACCAGGTAGGCCAATATTGTATTTAAATATACATTTATTAGGTATGTGTCTGAGGATATTTTCCCACCGGTTAATCGACGTGTGACACGAGTGGGTGCTTTTAAATCGCTAATATAAAAGTGAAAGTAAAAAAACGGACGTCCGCACGGACATTGATAATGGTGCACGTTGGAAAGAATGATACTTTTAAACATAACACTAAACCGCCATTAGGTGTCGCCAGGCGACCATCTTAATGAGCGAGTCATTGATTCATTCGTTCAAATGATTCGTTCCAATGACTGAGTCATTCATGATTGAGACAGATGTTTATGGATTGACCATTGAATCTTTGAGTCAAGCGATTCGTTTCAAAATGCTGAATCATTCAGTAATGAGAAAACAAGTTGCTGTGATCTTTGTTTAACTATTTTCGCTGCTGAAACAGAACAAAAACAGTCAACATTGCATCTAAAATGTAAGTGACTTAATTGTAACTGTTTATTAACCTGTTGTATGAAATCTAGGGGTGGGAGAAAAAATTGATTCTTAGATGCATCGCGATGCGGACGTGGACGATTCTGAATCGATTCACAAATGTCCAAAAATCGATTCTCTAAAAAAATATTTTTCTAATAACGTAATATTGACGGAAGGCAAAAGGCGGAACTCTAAGCGGACGTGCGTGCAGTCTGTGGCGCGCACATAACAGAGAAGTTTCTTCTGCTCACCAAGGCTGCATTTATTTGATTAAAAATACAAACAAAAACAGTAATATTGTAAAATAGTATTCCAATTTAAAACAGCTGCTTTCTATTTTAATATATTTTAAACTGTTATTTATTCCTGTGATCAAAGCTGAGTTTTCAGCATCATTACTCCAGTCGTCACTGTCACATGATCCTTCAGAAATTATTCTAATATGATGATTGATACTCAAGAAACATTCATTATTATTTTAAATGTCGAAAACAGTTGTGTACAGTCTTTGATGAATAGAAAGTTCAAAAGAACAGCATTTATCTGAAATCTAAAGCTTTTGTAATGTTAAACACTACCGCTCAAAAGTTTGTGGTTAGTAATAATTAAAATTTTATTTTTGGGGGACAGAAATAAAATAAATCAGTACTTTTATTTATGAAGGATGAGTTAAACTGATCAACAGTTACAGTAAAGACATTTATAATGTTAAAAATATATATATTTGAAATATATGCTGTTCTTTTGAACTTGACATTCATCAAAGCATTTTGAAAAAAAAAATCTGTACACAACTGTTTTCAACATTGAAAATAATAATGAATATTTATTGAGCATCAATCATCATATTAGTATGATTTCTGAAGGATCATGTGACACTGAAGACTGGAGTAATGATGCTGAAAACTCAACTTTGATCACAGAAATGAATTACTATGTAAAATATTTTAAAATTGAAAACAGCTGTTTTAAATTGGAATAATATTTCACAATATTACTGTTTTTGTTTGTATTTTTAATCAATAAATGCAGCCTTGGTGAGCAGAAGAGACTTCTCCTAAAAACATTAAAAATCTTACTGACCCCAAACTTTTGAACAATAAAATATATATATATATGTGTGTATGTATGTATGTGTATATATATATATATATATATATATATATATATATATATATATAAATATAGCTGCGAGCAGCGATGGAGGGCCAAAGCCGGCGGTACCGCCACCCCGGTGCCTTTAGGTAACTAAAGGCACCGGGGTTGCGGTGCCACCGGCTTGGGCCCGTAATCGCTGCTCGCAGCTATATTTATTATTATTATTATTATTATTATTATTTTGTCAACCTTTCGGGCACTTTTGGGGCTCTTAACATGCTCGAAAACTCTTGAAATTTTGCACACACGTCAGAACCCGCGGCCATCAGGGCCGGGCTGAAGCTGGTACCCGGGCGTGGCAGGGGGGCTCGACAGCGCCCCCTGGAACGGGATCCGAACACGTGTCCATAAATCAAACACGCTTGCATGTAATAATATGAAACTCGGTACACATATAGATCTCATCGGGCCGAACAACTTTCGTGCTCTAAGTTTTACGCCAGCCAAACAGGAAGTTGGCTATTTAGCGTTGTTTGGAAACGCATGCTGTGGAATTTAATGTACTCCTCCTAGGGAATTCATCGATTCGCCTCCAAACTCGGTGTGCATGAAGTCAAGACATTGAGGATGCTAAATTGCGGACGGATTTTTGATATCTCGAACGGTTTGGCCGTGGCGAGGAAACAAATTTATGGCGAAAAAATGAAACAGGAAGTGTGTTAGAACTTCTGCATACATTAACTGATCTTGATGAAACTTCAGCAGTGTGTTCGTGGTAAGAAGCCGATCACATGGATGTGACTATTGTGAGTCAAAGTTATAGCGCCACCAACTGGCAGCAGGAATATGTCACTTTCAAAATGCTTTGAAATCAGTGTCTTATTTTTACCCGATTTGCTTCAAACTTTATGTGTACAATGTAGACACACGGCAGATGTAAACCTGTGAAAGGATTATTGATATCTTAGATACTGTTGCCGTGGCAACGCATCAAACTTTAATATTCTTTTTTGATGCTTTTGAGACTCTTAACATACTTGAAATTGCATGAAACTCGACAGACACATCACATTTATTAGCCAGTAGACATGTGCAAAGTTTCAGAAACGGGCGTGGTGAGGGGCTCAGTAGCGCCACCTTTAGTCAAAAATGGGGGCTTAGTTTTACATAGAGTCACTAAACTCGCTATGTATATTGTTCTCATTAAACCGGACAACTTTCTAATTCACACTTATTAGCTGAGAGCAACAGGAAGTCAGATATTTTGGTTTGAATGTGATTTTTTGGAGAATTTTCTCTCTCTCTCTGTGTCTCTGTGTGTGTGAGGGGTGGGAGGGAATTTCCAATTGATTTCAGTGTGTTTCAAGGTTTCAGGGGCTTTTGGGGCCCTTAACGTACTCGAAAACTCTTGAAACTTTGCACACAGGTCAGAACCTGCGGCCATCAGGGCCGGGCTGAAGCTGGTACCCGGGCGTGGCAGCGGGGCTCAACAGCGCCCCCTGGAACGGGATCCGAACACTTGTCCATAAATCAAACACACTTGCATGTAATGATATGAAACTCGGTACACATATAGATCTCATCGGGCCGAACAACTTTCGTGCTCTAAGTTTTACGCCAGCCAAACAGGAAGTTGGCTATTTAGCGTTGTTTGGAAACGCATGCTGTGGAATTTAATGTACTCCTCCTAGGGAATTCATCGATTCGCCTTCAAACTCGGTGTGCATGAAGTTAAGACATTGAGGATGCTAAATTGCGGACGGATTTTTGATATCTCGAACGGTTTGGCCGTGGCGAGGAAACAAATTTATGGCGAAAAAATAAAACAGGAAGTGTGTTATAACTTCTGCATACATTAACTGATCTTGATGAAACTTCAGCAGTGTGTTCGTTGTAAGAGTCCGATCGCACAGATGTGACTATTGTGAGTCAAAGTTATAGCGCCACCAACAGGCAGCAGGAAGTACATCACTTTCAAAATGCTTTGAAATCAGTGTCTTATTTTTACCTGATTTGCTTCAAACTTTATGTGTACAATGTAGACACACGGCAGATGTAAACCTGTGAAAGGATTATTGATATCTTTGATACTGTTGCCGTGGCAACGCATCAAACTTTAATATTCTTTTTTGATGCTTTTGAGACTCTTAACATACATGAAATTGCATGAAACTCAACAGACACATCACATTTATTAGCCAGTAGACATGTGCAAAGTTTCAGAAACGGGGGTGGTGGAATGGCTCAGTAGCGCCACCTTTACTCAAAAATGGGGGTTTAGTTTTTCCTAGAATCACAAAACTTGGTATGTGTATTGTTCTCATCAAGACGGACAACTTTCTAATTTACATGAACCATCTCTGACCAACAGGAAGAGAGATATTTTGGTTTGAATGTGGATTTTCTGAAGAATTTTCTCTCCCTCTCTCTGTGTCTGTGTGTGTGTGAGGGGAGGGGGGGATTTGACTATTGCTTTTATATTGTTAATCAAGGTTTCAGGGGCTTTTGGGGTCCTTAACGTGCTCAAAAACTCTTGAAACTTTGCACACAGGTCAGAACCCACGGCCATCAGGGCCGGGCTGAAGCTGGTACCCGGGCGTGGCTGGGGGGCTCAACAGCGAACGGGGTTCTAAAACTTGATCCATATATCAAACACGCTCGCATGAATTAATATGAAACTCGGTACACATATAGATCTCATCGGGCCGAACAACTTTCCCCCGGTCAAGTTTTACGCCAGCCCAACAGGAAGTCGGCTATTATGGGTTGTTTGGAAAACGCTTGCTGTGGAATGTGAAATACTCCTCCTAGAAAATTCACCGTGTCCCCTTCAAGCTCGGTAGGCATGTAGTCAAGACTTTGAGGATTCTAAATTGCGGACGGATTTTTGATATCTCGAACGGTTTGGCCGTGGCGAGGAATCGAATTTATGGCGAGAAAAGAGAAACACGGAAGTGGAATAACTTCTGCATACATTAACTGATCTTGATGAAACTTCAGCAGTGTGTTCGTGGTAAGAGGCCGATCAGATGGATGTAGCTATTGTGAGTCAAAGTTATAGCGCCACCAACTGGCAGCAGGAAGTGTGTCACTTTCAACATGCTTTTGACAAAAGTGGGGGGGTTACTTTTAACTACAGTAAAGAAAAAATAGTTTGTATATTGTTCTCATCAAGCCGGACAACTTTCTAATTTACATTCAATAGCTCTGGCCATCAGGAAGTCAGATATTTTGGTCTGAATGTGAATTTTTTTGCAAAATCAGCCTCTGAATTTTTAGACACCTTTATCTAAGTGGTTTATTTTATTCCCACCAAACTTTTTCAACATGATAAAAATATATTAATGATGCTAAATTGTGAACGGATAATAAATATCTCAAACGGTTTTGCTATGGCGAGGGATTAAAGTATTGTCTAAAAAGGAAACACTCAAAGGGTCATATATTCTAAAAATGTAATTATACACCATTTATTACTATATAAAAGTATACAAATATCAGAACTTAACTCATTTTATTCTTTTTTTTCAATTTAAGAATGAAGTTTAAGTTTAAAAACTGCCAGAATGGTTGTTTAGTCTAAACAATAAATAAATAAAGTCAAACATAGTGCTATACTGCCCTCTTGTGTTCAAAATCAGGTAGGCCTATTATATCTATATAAAAATATACTAGGTATGTGACGGTGAGAATATTTTACCACCGGTTAACTGACGTGTGACACCGCTGAGGGCTTTTTAATCGCTAACTTAAAAACGAAAGTAAAATATGTTCGTCCGCACTGACATTGATAATGGTGCGGAGCAGAGCGAGCGTTTTCAATAAATTCCTATGGAAGGAGGAATGACCTAAAAAACGTTGACTCTGTTCTGCTCGTTCCTCGCTGAGGACGCGCACCATTATGAATGCCTGTGCAGCCGTGAGCATTTTAGTTTCATTTTCTAGGCGGATTGCTTGAATGTATTTTAAAAAAGCACAATGTTGTGTTTTTTGCTACTGTACAAAAATATAAGTTAACACTTTGCAGTTTGAATGATGTTCTGAACAAAATGACAGAGTATGTTTTTATGTGTCCACTGTTCAATCGCGCCCTCGTTTTAGTGATTCCATTTTTTCATTTAAGTTTTTTCATTGTTCTAATCAGGTCAGGCAAGTAAAATTATCTGTGTCTTATCCCTTACATTTTAATATAATATATATACACTACTGTTCAAAAATTTGGCGTCAATAAGATTTTTAAGTGAAGTTTCTTCTGCTCACCAAGGCTGCATTTATTTGATTAAAAATACGAACAAAAACAGTAATATTGTAAAATAGTATTCCAATTTAAAACAGCTGCTTTCTATTTTAATATATTTTAAACTGTTATTTATTCCTGTGATCAAAGCTGAGTTTTCAGCATCATTACTCCAGTCGTCACTGTCACATGATCCTTCAGAAATTATTCTAATATGATGATTGATGCTCAAGAAACATTCATTATTATTTTAAATGTCGAAAACAGTTGTGTACAGTCTTTGATGAATAGAAAGTTCAAAAGAACAGCATTTATCTGAAATCTAAAGCTTTTGTAACATTAAACACTACCGTTCAGAAGTTTGGGGTCAGTAATAATTTAAATTTAAATTTTGGGGGAAAGAAATAAAATAAATCAATACTTTTATTCATCGAGAATGAGTTAAACTGATCAAAACTTACAGTACATACATTTATAATGTTAAAAAAAAATTATATTTTAAATAAATGCTGTTCTTTTGAACTTTACATTCATCAACGCATTTTGAAAAAAAATCTGTACACAACTGTTTTCAACATTGAAAATAATAATTAATATTTATTGACCATCAATCATCATATTAGAATGATTTCTGAAGGATCATGTGACACTGAAGACGGGAGTAATGATGCTGAAAACTCAGCTTTGATCACATAAATTAATTACAGTGTAAAATATTTTAAAATGGAAAACAGCTGTTTTAAATTGGAATAATGTTTCACAATATTACTGTTTTTGTTTGTATTTTTAATCAAATAAATGCAGCCTTAGTGAGCAGAAGAGACTTCTCCTAAAAACATAAAAAATCTTCCTGACCCCAAACTTTTGAACGGTGTGTATATATATATATATATATATATATATATATATGTTTGTATAATATATATATATATGTATATATATATATATATATATATATATATATATATATATATATATATATATATATATAAATATAGCTGCGAGCAGCGATGGAGGGCCAAAGCCGGCGGTACCGCCACCCCGGTGCCTTTAGGTAACTAAAGGCACCGGGGTTGCGGTGCCACCGGCTTGATCCCGTAATCGCTGCTCGCAGCTATATTTATTATTATTATTATTATTTTGTCAACCTTTCGGGCACTTTTGGGGCCCTTAACATGCTCGAAAACTCTTGAAACTTTGCACACAGGTCAGAACCCGCGGCCATCAGGGCCGGGCTGAAGCTGGTACCCGGGCGTGGCAGGGGGGCTCGACAGCGCCCCCTGGAACGGGATCCGAACATGTGTCCATAAATCAAACACGCTTGCATGTAATAATATGAAACTCGATACACATGTAGATCTCATCGGGCCGAACAACTTTCGTGCTCTAAGTTTTACGCCAGCCCAACAGGAAGTCGGCTATTATGGGTTGTTTGGAAACGCATGGTCTGGTATTTGAAACACTTCTCCTAGGGAATTCACCCGATCGCCACCAAACTCGGTGGGAATGAAGTCAAGACATTGAGGATGCTAAATTGCGGACGGATTTTTGATATCTCGAACGGTTTGGCTGTGGCGAGGACACGAATTTATGGCGAATAATGGAAACAGGAAGTGTGTTATAACTTCTGCATACATTAACTGATCTTGATTAAACTTCAGCAGTGTGTTCGTTGTAAGAGGCCGATCACATGGATGTGACTATTGTGAGTCAAAGTTATAGCGCCACCAACTGGCAGCAGGAAGTGTGTCCCTTTCAAAATGCTTTGAAATCACCCTCTTATTTTTACCCGATTTGCTTCAAACTTTATGTGTATAATGTAAACACACGGCAGATGTAGACCTGTGAAAGGATTTTTGATATCTTTAATACTGTTGCCATGGCAACGCTTCAAACTTTAATATTCTTTTTTGATGCTTTTGAGACTCTTAACATACTTGAAATTGGATGAAACTCGACAGACACATCACATTTATTAGCCCGTAGACATGTGCAAAGTTTCAGAAACGGGCGTGGTGAGGGGCTCAGTAGCGCCACCTTTAGTCATAAGTGGGGGGGTTAGTTTTATCAACAGCAACAAAACTTGGTATGTGTATTGTTCTCATCAAGACGGACAACTTTCTAATTTACATGAACCATCTCCGACCAACAGGAAGAGAGATATTTTGGTTTGAATGTGGATTTTCTGAAGAATTTTCTCTCCCTCTCTCTTACCCCTTTTCCACCAAGGCAGAGCTGGTGCTGGTTCGGAGCCAGAGCCTAGTTTCAAATCGGTTCTTTGTTTTTCCACCGCCAAAGCACCAGCTCCGAACCAGTAAAACTGGTTCTTAAGTAGCACCAAATCATTGCAGGGTCTAGAACGGAGCCAAGAAAGAACCGCTTGCGTCAGGGGCTGGGGGCAGGGTTACCGTGACCAACAAGACGAATAGAAACTTGTGACCGCCATTTTTAAATAGCAGCTAGTCGAGCTAATAGCAGCTCGATTATAATATCCGTCTATGTAAGTTACGGCGAGCTGCACGAACGCGTTGGATTCCGATGTATTTTTGCAAACCCATGAGCGTCCATAGTATTGCAACGTCCGTTATTGTTGATGGCTTGTTCGAGATGCATCGGAGCGGCGAGGACCGATCGGAGCTGCGGGAGTGTTTGGAGAGCATACGACTCCTTGTGCTTTTAGATCGCTATCGCAGTGCTTTGATGTCATGCGGCGATCGATCTGCGAGAAGCCGATGCATCTCGAACAAGCCTGGCGTGTTTGTGTTTGGCGCTACCGCACTAGCGGTTGCTGGGCAACATGAGACGTATACAGTGACGTAAGATCTGGCTCTGTTGTGGCTCTCTAGCCGGTGGAAAGGCAAACCGGTTCTTAGTAAGCTCGTCAGTCGAACCAACTCTGAACCAGCTCTGGCTCTGGCTCTGAACCAGCACCCGGTTCTTGTTGGTGGAAAAGGGGTATCTGTGTCTGTGTGTGTGTGAGGGGAGGGGGGGATTTGACTATTGCTTTTATATTGTTAATCAAGGTTTCAGGGGCTTTTGGGGTCCTTAACGTGCTCAAAAACTCTTGAAACTTTGCACACAAGTCAGAACCCACGGCCATCAGGGCCGGGCTGAAGCTGGTACCCGGGCGTGGCTGGGGGGCTCAACAGCGCCCCCTTGAACGGGGTTCTAAAACTTGATCCATATATCAAACACGCTCGCATGAATTAATATGAAACTCGGTACACATATAGATCTCATCGGGCCGAACAACTTTACCCCGGTCAAGTTTTACGCCAGCCCAACAGGAAGTCGGCTATTATGGGTTGTTTGGAAAACGCTTGCTGTGGAATGTGAAATACTCCTCCTAGAAAATTCACCGTGTCCCCTTCAAACTCGGTGTGCATGTAGTCAAGACTTTGAGGATGCTAAATTGCGGACGGATTTTTGATATCTCGAACGGTTTGGCCGTGGCGAGGAATCGAATTTATGGCGAGAAAAGAGAAACACGGAAGTGGAATAACTTCTGCATACATTAACTGATCTTGATGAAACTTCAGCAGTGTGTTCGTGGTAAGAGGCCGATCAGATGGATGTAGCTATTGTGAGTCAAAGTTATAGCGCCACCAACTGGCAGCAGGAAGTGTGTCACTTTCAACATGCTTTAGACAAAAGTGGGGGGGTTAGTTTTAACTACAGTAAAGAAAAAATAGTTTTTATATTGTTCTCATCAAGCCGGACAACTTTCTAATTTACATTCAATAGCTCTGGCCATCAGGAAGTCAGATATTTTGGTCTGAATGTGAATTTTTTTGCAAAATCAGCCTCTGAATTTTTAGCCACTCCTCTTAAACTATTTATTTTATTCGTACCAAACTTTTTCAACATGATGAAACTACATTAAATATGCTAAGTTGTGAATGGATAATAAATATCTCAAACGGTTTTGCTATGGCGAGGGATTAAAGTAATGTCCAAAAAGGAAACACTAAAAATCTTCTAAAAATGTAATTATATACCATTTATTTCTATATAAAAGTATACAAATATCACAACTAAACCCATTTTATTCTGTTTTTGCAATTCAAGAAGAATGAAAAAGTTAAAAACAGGCTATTTAGTGCTATTTGGTTCAACAAAAAAGCAAACATAGGGCTATACTGCCCTCTTGTGTCCAAAAGGACATCAAAATAGTATATAAAACTTTTTACCAGGTAGGCCAATATTGTATTTAAATATACATTTATTAGGTATGTGTCTGAGGATATTTTCCCACCGGTTAATCGACGTGTGAC
>NC_140224.1:17334438-17366938 GCF_951802725.1 Rutilus rutilus
GTGATCAAAGCTGAGTTTTCAGCATCATTACTCCAGTCGTCACTGTCACATGATCCTTCAGAAATTATTCTAATATGATGATTGATGCTCAAGAAACATTCATTATTATTTTAAATGTCGAAAACAGTTGTGTACAGTCTTTGATGAATAGAAAGTTCAAAAGAACAGCATTTATCTGAAATCTAAAGCTTTTGTAACGTTAAACACTACCGCTCAAAAGTTTGTGGTTAGTAATAATTAAAATTTTATTTTTGGGGGAAAGAAATAAAATAAATCAGTACTTTTATTTATGAAGGATGAGTTAAACTGATCAACAGTTACAGTAAAGACATTTATAATGTTAAAAATATATATATTTGAAATATATGCTGTTCTTTTGAACTTTACATTCATCAAAGCATTTTGAAAAAAAAATCTGTACACAACTGTTTTCAACATTGAAAATAATAATGAATATTTATTGAGCATCAATCATCATGTTAGTATGATTTCTGAAGGATCATGTGACACTGAAGACTGGAGTAATGATGCTGAAAACTCAACTTTGATCACAGAAATGAATTAATATGTAAAATATTTTAAAATTGAAAACAGCTGTTTTAAATTGGAATAATATTTCACAATATTACTGTTTTTGTTTGTATTTTTAATCAATAAATGCAGCCTTGGTGAGCAGAAGAGACTTCTCCTAAAAACATAAAAAATCTTACTGACCCCAAACTTTTGAACAATAATATATATATATATATATATATATATATATATATATATATATATATATATACATATATATGTATGTGTGTGTATGTATGTATGTATATATATATATATATATATACATATATATGTATGTGTGTGTATGTATGTATGTATGTATGTATATATATATATATATATATAAATATAGCTGCGAGCAGCGATGGAGGGCCAAAGCCGGCGGTACGGCCACCTCGGTGCCTTTAGGTAACTAAAGGCACCGGGGTTGCGGTGCCACCGGCTTGGGCCCGTAATCGCTGCTCGCAGCTATATTTATTATTATTATTATTCTTCTCCGCATTGAATCGCATTTTTGAGGGCCTAAACATGCTCGAAAAGTCACGAAACTTTGCACACGCGTCAGAACTGGCGAAAATTTACAACTGATATAGGTTTCAGAATTGGGCGGGGCAAAATGGCTCGATAGCGCCACCTATAAAAGTTCAACGGAGTGCGCCTCCCGCTATTTTCCACGTACGTGTACGAAATTCGGTACATACATGTAAGGACCTACTACCTACAAAAAAGTCTCTTGGAGCGTAGCCCTAAACACAACAGGAAGTCAGCCATTTTCAACTTCCTCTCAGATTTTTGTGCAGTTTTTGCCATTTTCATGCCTCGTACTTTAACGAACTCCTCCTACAGTTTTAATCTGATCATCTTCAAATTTGGTGAGTGTAATCTTAAGGCCTTTGCGACGTTAAATTGCGAAGATCTTGAGTTTTCGTCGAAGGGCGGGTCCTCGGCGGCCTGACAAATTTCGATGTTTCGCCATGAAACAGGAAGTTGCTATAACTCAGGCATGGAATGTCCAATCTGCCCCAAACTTCACACGTTTGATAAGCATTCTGTCCTGAACACATGACCATGCTCATATTCATTTATAGTCATAGCGCCACCTGCTGGCAACAGGAAGTGACATGTTTAACACTGTTGTGGACTCCTAATAACATATAAAAAAAGTGCCAGCAAGTGCTAAACATGCTAACAACATACTAGAAACATGCTAAAACATGCTAGCAAACACTTAGCTAAGTGCTAAAGCATGCTATTACTGCAATTAAATAGGAATTTGCTGTAACTCAGGCATGGAATGTCCAATCTGCCCCAAACTTCACACGTTTGATAAGAATCATGGCCTGAACACATGTCCATGCTCAAATTCAGTTATAGTAATAGCGCCACCTACTGGCAACAGGAAGTGACATGTTTAACACGTTGATGCTGTTCTAGCAACATGTTAAAAATGCCATTGACTTCTAAACATGCTAGAAACATGTTAAAACATGCTAGCAATACTTAGCTAAGTGTTAAACCATGCTAATTCAATGAAACAGGATGTTGTTGTTACTCAAGAAGGCAATGTCTAATCTGCGCCAAACTTCACATTTCTGATAAACGTTCTGTCCTAAACACATGACCATGCTCATATTCAGTTACAGTCATAGCGCCACCTGCTGGCAACAGGAAGTGACATGTTAAACACTGTTGTGGACTCATAATAACATATAAAAAAGTGCCAGCATTTGCTAAACATGCTAACAACATACTAGAAACATGCTAAAACATGCTAGCAAACACTTAGCTTAGTGCTAAAGCATGCTATTGCTGCAATTAAATAGGAATTTGCTTTAACACAGGCACGGAATGTCCAGTCTGCCCCAAACTTCACACGTTTGATAAGATTCATGGCCTGAACACATCTACATGAGAATATTCAGTTATAGTAATAGCGCCACCTACCAGTAACAGGAAGTGTCATGTTTAACACGTTGATGCCGTTCTAGCAACATGTTAAAAATGCCATTGACTTCTAAACATGCTAGAAACATGTTAAAACATGCTAGCAATACTAAGCTAAGTGCTAAAGCATGCTAATTCAATGCAACATGACGTTGTTGTTACTCAAGAAGGCAATGTCCAATCTGCGCCAAACTTCACACTTTTGATAAGCGTTCTGTCCTGAACACATGACCATGCTCATATTCAGTTACAGTCATAGCGCCACCTGCTGGCAACAGGAAGTGACATGTTAAACACTGTTGTGGACTCCTGATAACATATAAAAAAGTGCCAGCAAGTGCTAAACATGCTAACAACATACTAGAAACATGTTAGCAAACACTTAGCTAAGTGCTAAAGCATTCTATTGCTGCAATTAAATAGGAAGTTGCTGTAACTAAGGCATGGAATATCCAATCTGCTCCAAACTTCACACTTTTGATAAGCGTTCTGTCCTGAACACATGACCATGCTCATATTCAGTTACAGTCATAGCGCCACCTGCTGGCAACAGGAAGTGACATGTTTAACACTCTTGTGGACTCCTGATAACATATAAAAAAGTGCCAGCATGTGCTAAACATGTTAACAACATAATAGAAACATGCTAAAACATGCTAGCAAACACTTAGCTAAGTGCTAAAGCATGCTATTACTGCAATTAAATAGAAATTTGCTGTAACTCAGGCACAGAATGTCCAATCTGCCCCAGACTTCACACGTTTGATAAGAGTCATGGCCTGAACACATCTACATGAGAATATTCAGTTATAGTAATAGCACCACCTACTGGTAACAGGAAGTGTCATGTTTAACACGTTGATGCCGTTCTAGCAACATGTTAAAAATGCCACTGACTTCTAAAAATGCTAGAAACATGTTAAAACATGCTAGCAATACTTAGCTAAGTGCTAAAGCGTGCTAATTCAATGAAACAGGATGTTGTTGTTACTCAAGAAGGCAATGTCCAATCTGCGCCAAACTTTACACTTTTGATAAGCGTTCTGTCCTGAACACATGACCATGCTCATTCAGTTACAGTAATAGCACCGCCTGCTGGCAACAGGAAGTGACATGTTAAACACTGTTGTGGACTCCTGATAACATATAAAAAAGTGCCAGCAAGTGCTAAACATGCTAACAACATACTAGAAACATGTTAGCAAACACTTAGCTAAGTGCTAAAGCATGCTATTGCTGCAATTAAATAGGAATTTGCTGTAACACAGGCATGGGATGTCCAATCTGCCCCAAACTTAATATGTAACATGCAAGAAACATGCTAGCAACACATAGCTAAGTTCTAAAGCATGTTAGAAATGCTAAAGGAAGTTGTTGTAACTTAGGCATACAATGTCCAATCTACCCCAAACTTCACACGTTTGATAATAGTTATCTCCTGAACACAAGTCCATGCTCATATTCAGATATAGTCATAGCGCTGCCTGCTGGCAACAGGAAGTGACGTTTAACACTATTCTGGACTCCTAATAACATATAAAAAAGTGCCACCAACTGCTAAACATGTTAGCAACATACTAGAAACATGCAATCAAATACTTAGCTAAGTGTTAAAGCATCCTATTACTGCAATTAAATATGAATTTGCTGTAACTCAGGCATGCAATGTCCAATCTACCCCAAAATTAATATGTAATATGCTAGAAACATCATAAAACATGCTAGAAATGCTAAAAGAAGTTGTTGTAACTCAAGCATACAATGTCCAATCTGCCCCAAACTCCACATGTTTGATAAAAGTCCTGCACTGAATACATCTACATAGCGATATTCAGATATAGACATAGCCCCACCTACTGGCAACAGAAACTGACATGGTTAACTAATGCAGTACTAACCACATAACTATTGTGTACTGAGCATGCTAGAAACACACTAAACATGCTAGCAACTACTATATATACCTCCTTAAATGCACATTGTCCAACCATGCTCTGTCTTCCAAAAGCCACCGGGTGGCGGCGGCACGGGTGCGAGGGCCCTTTCATCGCTGCTTGCAGCTTTAATTAGGGCCCAAGCCCTGAAAGGGCGAAGGCCCTATTGTTTCCGGTAGGATTATTTATTATTATTAGGGCCCAAGCCCTGAAGGGGCGAAGGCCCTATTGTTTTCGTTAGGATTATTATTATTATTATTATTATTGTTCTTCAAGGGTTCGGGGGCTTTTGGGGCCTTTAACGTGCTCAAAAACTCATGAAACTTTGCACGCAGGTCAGAACCCGCGGCCATTAGGGCCGGGCTGAAGCTGGTACCCGGGCGTGGCAGGGGGGCTCAACAGCGCCCCCTAGAACACAATATTAAATCTTGGACACATACAAGAACGTATTAGTATGAAACTCGGTACACATATAGATCTCATCGGGCCGAACAACTTTCGCGCTCTAAGTTATTAGCTCTGCCCAACAGGAAGTCAGCTATTATGGGTTGTTTGAAAAACGCATGCTGTGGAATTTAATGTACTCCTCCTAGGGAATTGATCCGATCCACACCAAACTCGGTCAGCATGAAGTCAAGATAATGAGGATGCTAAATTGCGGACGGATTTTTGATATCTCGAACGGTTTGGCCGTGGCGATGAAACGAATTTATAGCGAGAAAAGATAAACAGGAAGTGTGTTATAACTTCTGCATACATTAACTGATCTTGATGAAACTTCCGCAGTGTGTTCGTTGTAAGAGGCCGATCACATGGATGTGACTATTGTGAGTCAAAGTTATAGCGCCACCAACTGGCAGCAGGAAGTGTGTCACTTTCAAAATGCTTTGAAATCACCCTCTTATTTTTACCCGATTTGCTTCAAACTTTATGTGTATAATGTAGACACACGGCAGATGTAGACCTGTGAAAGGTTTATTGATATCTTAAATACTGTTGCCGTGGCAACGCATCAAACTTTAATATTCTTTTCAGATGCTGTTGAGACTCTTAACATACTTGAAATTGGATGAAACTCGACAGACACATCACATTTATTAGCCGGTAGACATGTGCAAAGTTTCAGAAACGGGCGTGGTGAGGGGCTCAGTAGCGCCACCTTTAGTCAAAAATGGGGGCTTAGTTTTAAGTAGAGTCACAAAAATCGTTATGTATATTGTTCTCATCAAGCCGGACAACTTTCTAATTTATAGTCATAAGCTGTGACCAACAGGAAGTGAGATATTTTGGTTTGAATGTGATTTTTTGTAGAATTCTCTCCCTCTCTCTCTCTGCCTCTGCGTCTCTGTGTGTGTGAGGGGTGGGGGATTTGTCTTTTGAGTGAGATTTGTTTAAAATTCCTGTTTTTCAAGGTTTCAGGGGCTTTTGGGGCCTTTAACGTGCTCGAAAACTCTTGAAACTTTGCACACAGGTCAGAACCCTCGGCCATCAGGGCTGGGCTGAAGCTGGTACCCGGGTGTGGCAGGGGGGCTCAACAGCGCCCCCTGGAATGGGATCCGAACACTTGTCCATAAATCAAACACACTTGCATGTAATGATATGAAACTCGGTACACATATAGATCACATCGGGCTGAACAACTTTCGTGCTCTAAGTTTTACGCCAGCCCAACAGGAAGTCGGCAATTATGGGTTGTTTGGAGAACGCTTGCTGTGGAATGCGAAGTACTCCTCCTAGAGAATTCATCCAATCCCCACCAAACTCGGTGTGCATGAAGTCAAGACATTGAGCATTCTAAATTGCGGACGGATTTTTGATATCTCGAACGGTTTGGCCGTGGTGAGGAAACGAATTTATGGCGAGAAAAGAGAAACACGAAGTGGTATAACTTCTGCATACATTAACGGATCTTGATGAAACTTCACCAGTGTGTTCGTGGTAAGAGGCCGATCAGATGGATGTAACTATTGTGAGTCAAAGTTATAGCGCCACCAACTGGCAGCAGGAAGTGTGTCACTTTCAAAATGCTTTTGACAAAAGTGGGGGGGTTAGTTTTACCCACAGTTTTAAAAATCAGTACGTACATTGGTCTCATCGAGCCGGACAACTTTCTAATATACAGTTATTAGCTTCGACCAATAGGAAGTCAGATATTTTGGTTTGAATGTGGATTTATTTGCAAATTCAGCCTCTGCTTTTTACCCACTCCTGCTAAGTGATTTTTTTTTTATTCACACCAAACTTTTTTAACACGATGAAAATACATTAAACATGCTAAATTGTGAACGGATATTAAATATTTCAAACGGTTTTGACATGGCGAGGGATTAAAATAATGTCAAAAAAGGAATCAGAAAACATCTCATATATTCTTAAAATTTAATTATACACCATTTATTTTTATATAAAATTATACAAATATTAGAACTAAACCTATTTTATTCTGTTTTTGCAATTCAAAAAGTATGAAAAAGTTAAAAACAGGCTATTTAGTGCTATTTGTTTCAACAAAAAAGCAAACATAGGGCTATACTGCCCTCTTGTGTCCAAAAGGATATCAAAATAGTATATAAAACGTTTTACTAGGTAGGCCTATTGTATTTAAATATAAATTTATTAGGTATATGACTGTGAGGATATTTTCCCATCGGTTAAGCGACGTGTGACACGAGCGGGTGCTTTTAAATCGCTAATATAAAAGTGAAAGTAAAAAAACGGACGTCCGCACGGACATTGATAATGGTGCACGTTGGAAAGAATGATACTTTTAAACATAACACTAAACCGCCATTAGGTGTCGCCAGGCGACCATCTTAATGAGCGAGTCATTGATTCATTCGTTCAAACGATTCATTCCAATTACTGAGTCATTCATGATTGAGACAGATGTTTATGGATTGACCATTGAATCTTTGAGTCAAGCGATTCGTTTCAAAATGCTGAATCATTCAGTAATGAGAAAACAAGTTGCTGTGATCTTTGTTTAACTATTTTTGCTGCTGAAACAGAACAAAAACAGTCAATATTGCATCTAAAATGTAAGTGACTTAATTGTAACTGTTTATTAACCTGTTGTATGAAATCAATGTCACAGTTTCAATCGTGATTGTATTCAGGAAATAGTTGCCTACTCGTCAAGTGAGGTTGCTTAACTCTATCATATGTTATAAAATATATAAAAACTCCATATTTGTCATTTTTATAGTCAGTATGTTGTTAACTGGGTTGCTTTTTTGTGTGCTGCGCTGATTTGTTTACAATTCTCCTGGAGAAGCAGCATGAGCCTCAGCAGTGCAACCTTGTTACCATTGATCAGTAATACATTTATTATTAACTGCTGATTGCAACTTAAAATGAATGTAATGAAATTAGAATAATCTCTCGTTTTAGTGATTCCCAAGTTATTTTTTTTGTTATTGACGTTCTAATCAGGCTATGCTCTGGTCGGGCAAGTAAAATTCTCTTTCAGGTAGGCCTATTGTATTTATATATAAATATATTAGGGATGTGACTGTGATAAAATTTTCCCACCGGTTAATCGACGTGTGACACCGCTGAGCGCTTTTAAATCGCTAACTATAGTATACTATATACTAGTAAAATACAGACGTCCGCACAGACATTGATAATGGTGCGGAGTAGAGCGAGAATTTTCAATTTATTCCTATGGATGTAGGAATTAACTAAAACATTTTATTTATGTTTTTGTGTCCACTTTTCAACCGCAACCGCGTCACACACACATTCCAGAATTGCAATCTTGACATTCATTATAGCCCTAATACAATATAATAATAAAAATAGTCAACCTAACATAAACGAATTACACTGCTCTGTTTAAATAGTCAGTAGTACAATCTGTACCATTCACAGTAAGCAGAGCTCCACTGTGATGTTTCCAAGCACATTTTTGCGCGTGTGAAGAGGATGATTTTTTCCACCGATATTGGAACACGAGTGAAGTACAAAGCCTATAATAAAGAATAGTTTAGCATCCAAATACATCGCAAAAATTAAAACATTTTGATGCTAATGAGAGGGTTACGTGAGACCAACACTGCTTACTTTCGTTTTTATTTTTACATTAAATTTAAAGGATTTGTTGTGGAATATTTTGTGTATCATAAAATCAGAATAAGGTAAGACAAGTAATATTTTCTGTCTTATATATATATATATATATATATATATATATATATATATATATATATATATATATATATATATATATATATATATATATATGTGTGTGTGTGTGTGTGTGTGTGTGTATTATATATATATATATATATATATATATATATATATATAGATATAGATATAGATAGATAGATATTTATATACACACATATATATATATATATATATATATATATATATATATATATAAATATAGCTGCGAGCAGCGATGGAGGGCCAAAGCCGGTGGCACCGCCATCCCCGGTGCCTTTAGGTAAGTAAAGGCACCGGGGTTGCGGTGCCACCGGCTTGGGCCCGTAATCGCTGCTCGCAGCTATATTTATTATTATTATTATTATTTTGTCAAACTTTCGGGCACTTTTGGGGCTCTTAACATGCTCGAAAACTCTTGAAATTTTGCACACACGTCAGAACCCGCGGCCATCAGGGCCGGACTGAAGCTGGTACCCGGGCGTGGCAGGGGGGCTCGACAGCGCCCCCTGGAACGGGATCCGAACACGTGTCCATAAATCAAACACGCTTGCATGTAATAATATGAAACTCGGTACACATATAGATCTCATCCGGCCGAACAACTTTCGTGCTCTAAGTTTTACGCCAGCCAAACAGGAAGTTGGCTATTTAGCATTGTTTGGAAACGCATGCTGTGGAATTTAATGTACTCCTCCTAGGGAATTCATCGATTCGCCTCCAAACTCGGTGTGCATGAAGTCAAGACATTGAGGATGCTAAATTGCGGACGGATTTTTGATATCTCGAACGGTTTGGCCGTGGCGAGGAAACAAATTTATGGCGAAAAAATTAAACAGGAAGTGTGTTATAACTTCTGCATACATTAACTGATCTTGATGAAACTTCAGCAGTGTGTTCGTTGTAAGAGGCCGATCGCACAGATGTGACTATTGTGAGTCAAAGTTATAGCGCCACCAACAGGCAGCAGGAAGTACATCACTTTCAAAATGCTTTGAAATCAGTGTCTTATTTTTACCCGATTTGCTTCAAACTTTATGTGTACAATGTAGACACACGGCAGATGTAAACCTGTGAAAGGATTATTGATATCTTAGATACTGTTGCCGTGGCAACGCATCAAACTTTAAAATTCTTTTTTGATGCTTTTGAGACTCTTAACATACTTGAAATTGCATGAAACTCAACAGACACATCACATTTATTAGCCAGTAGACATGTGCAAAGTTTCAGAAACGGGGGTGGTGGAATGGCTCAGTAGCGCCACCTTTAGTCAAAAATGGGGGTTTAGTTTTTCCTAGAATCACAAAACTTGGTATGTGTATTGTTCTCATCAAGACGGACAACTTTCTAATTTACATGAACCTTCTCCGACCAACAGGAAGAGAGATATTTTGGTTTGAATGTGGATTTTCTGAAGAATTTTCTCTCCCTCTCTCTGTGTCTGTGTGTGTGTGAGGGGAGGGGGGGATTTGACTATTGCTTTTATATTGTTAATCAAGGTTTCAGGGGCTTTTGGGGTCCTTAACGTGCTCAAAAACTCTTGAAACTTTGCACACAGGTCAGAACCCACGGCCATCAGGGCCGGGCTGAAGCTGGTACCCGGGCGTGGCTGGGGGGCTCAACAGCGCCCCCTTGAACGGGGTTCTAAAACTTGATCCATATATCAAACACGCTCGCATGAATTAATATGAAACTCGGTACACATATAGATCTCATCGGGCCGAACAACTTTACCCCGGTCAAGTTTTACGCCAGCCCAACAGGAAGTCGGCTATTATGGGTTGTTTGGAAAACCCTTGCTGTGGAATGTGAAATACTCCTCCTAGAAAATTCACCGTGTCCCCTTCAAACTCGGTGTGCATGTAGTCAAGACTTTGAGGATGCTAAATTGCGGACGGATTTTTGATATCTCGAACGGTTTGGCTGTGGCGAGGAATCGAATTTATGGCGAGAAAAGAGAAACACGGAAGTGGAATAACTTCTGCATACATTAACTGATCTTGATGAAACTTCAGCAGTGTGTTCGTGGTAAGAGGCCGATCAGATGGATGTAGCTATTGTGAGTCAAAGTTATAGCGCCACCAACTGGCAGCAGGAAGTGTGTCACTTTCAACATGCTTTTGACAAAAGTGGGGGGGTTACTTTTAACTACAGTAAAGAAAAAATAGTTTCTATATTGTTCTCATCAAGCCGGACAACTTTCTAATTTACATTCAATAGCTCTGGCCATCAGGAAGTCAGATATTTTGGTCTGAATGTGAATTTTTTTGCAAAATCAGTCTCTGAATTTTTAGCCACTCCTCTTAAACTATTTATTTTATTCGTACCAAACTTTTTCAACATGATGAAACTACATTAAATATGCTAAATTGTGAATGGATAATAAATATCTCAAACGGTTTTGCTATGGCGAGGGATTAAAGTAAAAATCTTCTAAAAATGTAATTATATACCATTTATTTCTATATAAAAGTATACAAATATCACAACTAAACCCATTTTATTCTGTTTTTGCAATTCAAGAAGAATGAAAAAGTTAAAAACAGGCTATTTAGTGCTATTTGGTTCAACAAAAAAGCAAACATAGGGCTATACTGCCCTCTTGTGTCCAAAAGGACATCAAAATAGTATATAAAACTTTTTACCAGGTAGGCCAATATTGTATTTAAATATACATTTATTAGGTATGTGTCTGAGGATATTTTCCCACCGGTTAATCGACGTGTGACACGAGTGGGTGCTTTTAAATCGCTAATATAATAGTGAAAGAAAAATAATGATAATGTTGCACACACAAATCACACACATGTGGGAAAGAATGATGCTTTTAAACAACACTAAACCGCCATTAGGTGTCGCCAGGCATCCATCTTAATAAGCGAGTCATTGATTCATTCGTTCAAACGATTCGTTCGAATGAGTCGATCATGATTAAGACAGATGTTTATGGATTGATAATTCAATCTTTGAGTTAACCGATTCGTTAAAAATGCTGAATCGTTCAGTTATGAGAAAACACGTGATGCGTGATGGTTCTGCCGTGATCTTTGTTTAACTATTTTCGCTGCTGAAACAGAACAAAAACAGTCAACATTGCATCTAAAATGTAAGTGACTTAATTGTAACTGTTTATTAACCTGTTGTATGAAATCTAGGGGTGGGAGAAAAAATTGATTCTTAGATGCATCGCGATGCGGACGTGGACGATTCTGAATCGATTCACAAATGTCAAAAAATCGATTCTCTAAAAAAATATTTTTCTAATAACGTAATATTGACGGAAGGCAAAAGGCGGAACTCTAAGCGGACGTGCGTGCAGTCTGTGGCGCGCACATAACAGAGAAGTTTCTTCTGCTCACCAAGGCTGCATTTATTTGATTAAAAATACAAACAAAAACAGTAATATTGTAAAATAGTATTCCAAATTAAAACAGCTGCTTTCTATTTTAATATATTTTAAACTGTTATTTATTCCTGTGATCAAAGCTGAGTTTTCAGCATCATTACTCCAGTCGTCACTGTCACATGATCCTTCAGAAATTATTCTAATATGATGATTGATACTCAAGAAACATTCATTATTATTTTAAATGTCGAAAACAGTTGTGTACAGTCTTTGATGAATAGAAAGTTCAAAAGAACAGCATTTATCTGAAATCTAAAGCTTTTGTAACGTTAAACACTACCGCTCAAAAGTTTGTGGTTAGTAATAATTAAAATTTTATTTTTGGGGGAAAGAAATAAAATAAATCAGTACTTTTATTTATGAAGGATGAGTTAAACTGATCAACAGTTACAGTAAAGACATTTATAATGTTAAAAATATATATATTTGAAATATATGCTGTTCTTTTGAACTTTACATTCATCAAAGCATTTTGAAAAAAAAAAAATCTGTACACAACTGTTTTCAACATTGAAAATAATAATGAATATTTATTGAGCATCAATCATCATATTAGTATGATTTCTGAAGTATCATGTGACACTGAAGACTGGAGTAATGATGCTGAAAACTCAACTTTGATCACAGAAATGAATTACTATGTAAAATATTTTAAAATTGAAAACAGCTGTTTTAAATTGGAATAATATTTCACAATATTACTGTTTTTGTTTGTATTTTTAATCAATAAATGCAGCCTTGGTGAGCAGAAGAGACTTCTCCTAAAAACATTAAAAATCTTACTGACCCCAAACTTTTGAACAATAATATATATATATATATATATATATATATATATATATATATATATATATATATATATATATATATATATACATATATACATATATATGTATGTGTGTGTATGTATGTATGTATGTATGTATGTATATATATATATATATATATATATATATATATATATATATATATATATATATAAATATAGCTGCGAGCAGCGATGGAGGGCCAAAGCCGGCGGTACCGCCACCCCGGTGCCTTTAGGTAACTAAAGGCACCGGGGTTGCGGTGCCACCGGCTTGGGCCCGTAATCGCTGCTCGCAGCTATATTTAGGGCCCAAGCCCTGAAAGGGCGAAGGCCCTATTGTTTTCGGTAGGATTATTATTATTATTATTATTTTTCTTACGACTATTCAGGCATTTTTGGGGCTCTTAACATGCTCAAAAACTCTTGAAACTTTGCACACGAGTCAGAACCCGCGGCCATCAGGGCCGGGCTGAAGCTGGTACCCGGGCGTGGCAGGGAGGCTCAACAGCGCCCCCTGGAACGGGGTCCGAAAACTTGGTCCATAAATCAAACACGCTTGCATGTAATAATATGAAACTCGGAACACATATAGATCTCATCGGGCCGCACAACTTTCATGCTCTAAGTTTTACGCCAGCCCAACAGGAAGTCGACTATTTAGGGTTGTTTGGAAACGCATGCTTAGGAATTTGAAACACTTCTCTTAGGGAATTCACCCGGTCAGCACCAAACTCGGTGTGCATGAAGTCAAGACATTGAGGATGAAAAATTGCCAGGGGATTTTTGATATCTCGAACGGTTTGGCTGTGGCGAGGAAACGAATTTATGGCGAATAATGGGACACAGGAAGTGTATTATAACTTCTGCATACATTGACTGATCTTGATAAAACTTCAGCAGAGTGTTCTTGCTCAGAGGCTGATCACATTGATGTGACTATTGTGAGTCAAAGTTATAGCGCCACCAACTGGCAGCAGGAAGTGTGTCACTTTCAAAATGCTTTGAAATCACCCTCTTATTTTAACCCGATTTGCTTCAAACTTTATGTGAATAATGTGGACACACGGCAGATGTAGACCTGTGAAAGGTTTATTGATATCTTAGATACTGTTGCCGTGGCAACGCATCAAACTTTAATATTCTTTTTTGATGCTTTTGAGACTCTTAACATACTTGAAATTGCATGAAACTCGACAGACACATCACATTTATTAGCCAGTAGACATGTGCAAAGTTTCAGAAACGGGCGTGGTGAGGGGCTCAGTAGCGCCACCTTTAGTCAAAAATGGGGGCTTAGTTTTACATAGAGTCACTAAACTCGCTATGTATATTGTTCTCATTAAACCGGACAACTTTCTAATTCACACTTATTAGCTGAGAGCAACAGGAAGTCAGATATTTTGGTTTGAATGTGATTTTTTGGAGAATTTTCTCTCTCTCTCTCTCTCTGTCTCTGTGTGTGTGAGGGGTGGGAGGGAATTTCCAATTGATTTCAGTGTGTTTCAAGGTTTCAGGGGCTTTTGGGGCCCTTAACGTGCTCGAAAACTCTTGAAACTTTGCACACACGTCAGAACCTGCGGCCATCAGGGCCGGGCTGAAGCTGGTACCCGGGCGTGGCAGGGGGGCTCAACAGCGCCCCCTGGAACGGGATCCAAACACTTGTCCATAAATCAAACACACTTGCATGTAATGATATGAAACTCGGTACACATATAGATCACATCGGGCCGAACAACTTTCGTGCTCTAAGTTTTACACCAGCCCAACAGGAAGTCGGCAATTATGGGTTGTTTGGAGAACGCTTGCTGTGGAATTTGAAACACTTCTCCTAGAGAATTAATTAAATCGCCACCAAACTCGGTGTGCATGAAGTCAAGACATTGAGGATGCTAAATTGCGGACGGATTTTTGATATCTCGAACGCTTTGGTCGTGGTGAGGAAATGCATTTATTGCGAGAAAAGAGAAACACGAAGTGGTATAACTTTAGCATACATTAACTGATCTTGATGAAACTTCAGCAGTGTGTTCGTGGTAAGAGGCCGATCAGATGGATGTAACTATTGTGAGTCAAAGTTATAGAGCCACCAACTGGCAGCAGGAAGTGTGTCACTTTCAAAATGTTTTTGACAAAAGTGGGGGGGTTAGGTTTACCCACAATTACAAAAATCAGTAAGTATATTGGTCTCATCGAGCTGGACAACTTTCTAATTTGCAGTCATTGGCTTGGACCAACAGGAAGTCAGATATTTTGGTTTGAATGTGGATTTATTTGCAAATTCAGCCTCTGCTTTTTACCCACTCCTGCTAAGTGTTTTTTTTTTTATTCACACCAAACTTTTTCAACATGATGAAAATACATTAAATATGCTAAATTGAGAACGGATATTGAATATCTCAAACGGTTTTGACATGGCGAGGGATTAAAATAATGTCAAAAAAGGAATCAGAAAACATCTCATATATTCTTAAAATTTAATTATACACCATTTATTTTTATATAAAATTATACAAATATTAGAACTAAACCTATTTTATTCTGTTTTTGCAATTCAAGAAGTATGAAAAAGTTAAAAACAGGCTATTTAGTGCTATTTGTTTCAACAAAAAAGCAAACATAGGGCTATACTGCCCTCTTGTGTCCAAAAGGATATCAAAATAGTATATAAAACGTTTTACTAGGTAGGCCTATTGTATTTAAATATAGGCCTAAATTTATTAGGTATATGACTGTGAGGATATTTTCCCATCGGTTAAGCGACGTGTGACACGAGCGGGTGCTTTTAAATCGCTAATATAAAAGTGAAAGTAAAAAAACGGACGTCCGCACGGACATTGATAATGGTGCACGTTGGAAAGAATGATACTTTTAAACATAACACTAAACCGCCATTAGGTGTCGCCAGGCGACCATCTTAATGAGCGAGTCATTGATTCATTCGTTCAAACGATTCATTCCAATGACTGAGTCATTCATGATTGAGACAGATGTTTATGGATTGACCATTGAATCTTTGAGTCAAGCGATTCGTTTCAAAATGCTGAATCATTCAGTAATGAGAAAACAAGTTGCTGTGATCTTTGTTTAACTATTTTTGCTGCTGAAACAGAACAAAAACAGTCAATATTGCATCTAAAATGTAAGTGACTTAATTGTAACTGTTTATTAACCTGTTGTATGAAATCAATGTCACAGTTTCAATTGTGATTGTATTCAGGAAATAGTTGCCTACTCGTCAAGTGAGGTTGCTTAACTCTATCATATGTTATAAAATATATAAAAACTCCATATTTGTAATTTTTATAGTCAGTATGTTGTTAACTGGGTTGCTTTTTTGTGTGCTGCGCTCATTTATTTACAATTCTCCTGGAGAAGCAGCATGAGCCTCAGCAGTGCAACCTTGTTACCATTGATCAGTAATACATTTATTATTAACTGCTGATTGCAACTTAAAATGAATGTAATGAAATTAGAATAATCTCTCGTTTTAGTGATTAAGTTATTAATAACTTATTAATAAATTGATAAGTTATTTTTTTGTTATTGACGTTCTAATCAGGCTATACTTTGGTCGGGCAAGTAAAATTCTCTTTCAGGTAGGCCTATTGTATTTATATATAAATATATTAGGGATGTGACTGTGATAAAAATTTTCCCACCGGTTAATCGACATGTGACACCGCTGAGGGCTTTTAAATCGCTAACTATAGTATACTATATACTAGTAAAATACAGACGTCCGCACAGACATTGATAATGGTGCGGAGTAGAGCGAGCATTTTCAATGTATTCCTATGGATGTAGGAATTAACTAAAACATTTTATTTATGTTTTTGTGTCCACTGTTCAACCGCAACCGCGTCACACACACATTCCAGAATTGCAATCTTGACATTCATTATAGCCCTAATACAATATAATAATAAAAATAGTCAACCTAACATAAACGAATTACACTGCTCTGTTTAAATAGTCAGTAGTACAATCTGTACCATTCACAGTAAGCAGAGCTCCACTGTGATGTTTCCAAGCACATTTTTGCGCGCGTGAAGAGGATGATTTTTTCCATCGATATTGGAACACGAGTGAAGTACAAAGCCTATAATAAAGAATAGTTTAGCATCCAAATACATCGCAAAAAAAAAATATAAATATACATCGCAAAATAAAATATATATATGTGTGTGTGTGTATATATATATATATATATATATATATATATATATATAAATATAGCTGCGAGCAGCGATGGAGGGCCAAAGCCGGTGGCACCGCCATCCCCGGTGCCTTTAGGTAACTAAAGGCACCGGGGTGGCGGTGCCACCGGCTTGGGCCCGCAATCGCTGCTCGCAGCTATATTTTATTATTATTATTATTATTTTGTCAACCTTTTGGGCACTTTTGGGGCCCTTAACATGCTCAAAAACTCTTGAAATTTTGCACACACATCAGAACCTGCGGCCATCAGGGCCGGACTGAAGCTGGTACCCGGGCGTGGCACGGGGGCTCGACAGCGCCCCCTGGAATGGTGTCCGAAAACTTGGTCTATAAATCAAACACGCTTGCATATAATAATATGAAACTCAGTACACATATAGATCTCATCGGGCCGAACAACTTTCGTGCTCTAAGTTTTACACCAGCCCAACAGGAAGTCAACTATTATGGGTTGTTTGAAAAACGCATCCTCTGGAATTTGAAATACTCCTCCTAGAATATTCGTCCAATCACAACCAAACTCGGTGTGCATGAAGTCAAGACATTGAGGATGCTAAATTGCGGACGGATTTTTGATATCTCGAACGGTTTGGCTGTGGCGAGGAAACGAATTTATGGCGAATAATGGTACACAGGAAGTGTGTTATAACTTCTGCATACATTAACTGATCTTGATGAAACTTTCGCAGTGTGTTTGTTGTAAGAGGCCGATCACAAGGATGTGACTATTGTGAGTCAAAGTTATAGCGCCACCAACTGGCAGCAGGAAGTGTGTCCCTTTCAAAATGCTTTGAAGTCACCCTCTTAATTTTACCCGATTTGCTTCAAACTTTATGTGTATAATGTAAACACACGGCAGATGTAGACCTGTGAAAGGATTATTGATATCTTAGATACTGTTGCCGTGGCAACGCATCAAATTTTAATATTCTTTTCGGATGCGTTTGAGACTCTTAACATGCTTGAAATTGGATGAAACTCGACAGACACATAACACTTATTAGCCAGTAGACATGTGAAAAGTTTCAGAAACGGGCGTGGCAGGGGGGCTCAACAGCGCCCTCTTGAACAGGGTCTGAAAACTTGGTCCATATATCAAATACGCTTGCATGAATTAATATGAAACTTGGTACACATATAGATTTCATGGGGCCGAACAACTTTCCCTCTGTCAAGTTTCACGCCAGCCCAACAGGAAGTCGGCTATTATGGGTTGTTTGGAAAACGCTTGCTTTGGAATGTGATGTACTCCTCCTAGAGAATTCATTCAATCACCTCCAAACTCAGTCAGCATGAAGTCAAGACATTGAGGATGCTAAATTGCCAACAGATTTTTGATATCTCGAACGGTTTGGCTGTGGCGAGGAATCGAATTTATGGCGAGAAAAGAGAAACACGAAGTGGAATAACTTCTGCATACATTAACTGATCTTGATGAAACTTCAGCAGTGTGTTCGTGGTAAGAGGCCGATCAGATCGATGTAGCTATTGTGAGTCAAAGTTATAGCGCCACCAACTGGCAGCAGGAAGTGTGTCACTTTCAACATGCTTTTGACAAAAGTGGGGGGGTTAGTTTTAACTACAGTAAAGAAAAAATAGTTTGTATATTGTTCTCATCAAGCCGGACAACTTTCTAATTTACATTCAATAGCTCTGGCCATCAGGAAGTCAGATATTTTGGTCTGAATGTGAATTTTTTTGCAAAATCAGCCTCTGAATTTTTAGCCACTCCTCTTAAACTATTTATTTTATTCGTACCAAACTTTTTCAACATGATGAAACTACATTAAATATGCTAAATTGTGAATGGATAATAAATATCTTAAACGGTTTTGCTATGGCGAGGGATTAAAGTAATGTCCAAAAAGGAAACACTAAAAATCTTCTAAAAATGTAATTATATACCATTTATTTCTATATAAAAGAATGCAAATATCACAACTAAACCCATTTTATTCTGTTTTTGCAATTCAAGAAGAATGAAAAAGTTAAAACAGGCTATTTAGTGCTATTTGGTTCAACAAAAAAGCAAACATAGGGCTATACTGCCCTCTTGTGTCCAAAAGGACATCAAAATAGTATATAAAACTTTTTACCAGGTAGGCCAATATTGTATTTAAATATACATTTATTAGGTATGTGTCTGAGGATATTTTCCCACCGGTTAATCGACGTGTGACACGAGTGGGTGCTTTTAAATCGCTAATATAATAGTGAAAGAAAAATAATGATAATGTTGCACACACAAATCACACACATGTGGGAAAGAATAAACAACACTAAACCGCCATTAGGTGTCGCCAGGCATCCATCTTAATAAGCGAGTCATTGATTCATTCGTTCAAACGATTCGTTCGAATGAGTCGATCATGATTAAGACAGATGTTTATGGATTGATCATTCAATCTTTGAGTCAACCGATTCGTTAAAAATGCTGAATCGTTCAGTTATGAGAAAACACGTGATGCGTGATGGTTCTGCCGTGATCTTTGTTGAACTATTTTCGCTGCTGAAACAGAACAAAAACAGTCAACATTGCATCTAAAATGTAAGTGACTTAATTGTAACTGTTTATTTGTATGAAATCTAGGGGTGGGAGAAAAAAATTATTCTTAGATGCATCGCGATGCGGACGTGGACGATTCTGAATCGATTCACAAATGTCAAAAAATCGATTCTCTAAAAAAATATTTTTCTAATAACGTAATATTGACGGAAGGCAAAAGGCGGAACTCTAAGCGGACGTGCGTGCAGTCTGTGGCGCGCACATAACAGAGAAGTTTCTTCTGCTCACCAAGGCTGCATATATTTGATTAAAAATACAAACAAAAACAGTAATATTGTAAAATATTATTCCAATTTAAAACAGCTGCTTTCTATTTTAATATATTTTAAACTGTTATTTATTCCTGTGATCAAAGCTGAGTTTTCAGCATCATTACTCCAGTCGTCACTGTCACATGATCCTTCAGAAATTATTCTAATATGATGATTGATACTCAAGAAACATTCATTATTATTTTAAATGTCGAAAACAGTTGTGTACAGTCTTTGATGAATAGAAAGTTCAAAAGAACAGCATTTATCTGAAATCTAAAGCTTTTGTAACGTTAAACACTACCGCTCAAAAGTTTTGGGTTAGTAATAATTAAAATGTTATTTTTGGGGTAAATAAATAAAATAAATCAGTACTTTTATTTATGAAGGATGTGATCAACAGTTACAGTAAAGACATTTATAATGTTAAAAAAATATATATTTGAAATATATGCTGTTCTTTTGAACTAACATTCATCAAAGCATTTTGAAAAAAAAAATCTGTACACAACTGTTTTCAACATTGAAAATAATAATGAATATTTATTGAGCATCAATCATCATATTAGTATGATTTCTGAAGGATCATGTGACACTGAAGACTGGAGTAATGATGCTGAAAACTCAACTTTGATCACAGAAATGAATTACTATGTAAAATATTTAAAAATTGAAAACAGCTGTTTTAAATTGGAATAATATTTCACAATATTACTGTTTTTGTTTGTATTTTTAATCAATAAATGCAGCCTTGGTGAGCAGAAGAGACTTCTCCTAAAAACATTAAAAATCTTACTGACCCCAAACTTTTGAACAATAATATATATATATATATATATATATATATATATACATATATATGTATGTGTGTGTATGTATGTATATATATATATATATATATAAATATAGCTGCGAGCAGCGATGGAGGGCCCAAGCCGGCGGTACCGCCACCCCGGTGCCTTTAGGTAACTAAAGGCACCGGGGTTGCGGTGCCACCGGCTTGGGCCCGTAATCGCTGCTCGCAGCTATATTTTATTATTATTATTAGGGCCCAAGCCCTGAAAGGGCGAAGGCCCTATTGTTTCCGGTAGGATTATTTATTATTATTATTATTATTATTATTATTATTATTTTGTCAACCTTTCGGGCACTTTTGGGGCTCTTAACATGCTCGAAAACTCTTGAAATTTTGCACACACGTCAGAACCCGCGGCCATCAGGTCCGGACTGAAGCTGGTACCCGGGCGTGGCAGGGGGGCTCGACAGCGCCCCCTGGAACGGGATCCGAACACGTGTCCATAAATCAAACACGCTTGCATGTAATAATATGAAACTCGGTACACATATAGATCTCATCGGGCCGAACAACTTTCGTGCTCTAAGTTTTACGCCAGCCAAACAGGAAGTTGGCTATTTAGCGTTGTTTGGAAACGCATGCTGTGGAATTTAATGTACTCCTCCTAGGGAATTCATCGATTCACCTCCAAACCCGGTGTGCATGAAGTCAAGACATTGAGGATGCTAAATTGCGGACGGATTTTTGATATCTCGAACGGTTTGGCCGTGGCGAGGAAACAAATTTATGGCGAAAAAATGAAACAGGAAGTGTGTTATAACTTCTGCATACATTAACTGATCTTGATGAAACTTCAGCAGTGTGTTCGTTGTAAGAGGCCGATCACATGGATGTGACTATTGTGAGTCAAAGTTATAGCGCCACCAACAGGCAGCAGGAAGTACATCACTTTCAAAATGCTTTGAAATCAGTGTCTTATTTTTACCCGATTTGCTTCAAACTTTATGTGTACAATGTAGACACACGGCAGATGTAAACCTGTGAAAGGATTATTGATATCTTAGATACTGTTACCGTGGCAATGCATCAAACTTTAATATTCTTTTTTGATGCTTTTGAGACTCTTAACATACTTGAAATTGCATGAAACTCAACAGACACATCACATTTATTAGCCAGTAGACATGTGCAAAGTTTCAGAAACGGGCATGGTGGAATGGCTCAGTAGCGCCACCTTTAGTCAAAAATGGGGGCTTAGTTTTTCCTAGAATCACAAAACTTGGTATGTGTATTGTTCTCATCAAGACGGACAACTTTCTAATTTACATGAACCATCTCCGACCAACAGGAAGAGAGATATTTTGGTTTGAATGTGGATTTTCTGAAGAATTTTCTCTCCCTCTCTCTGTGTCTGTGTGTGTGTGAGGGGAGGGGGGGATTTGACTCTTGCTTTTATATTGTTAATCAAGGTTTCAGGGGCTTTTGGGGTCCTTAACGTGCTCAAAAACTCTTGAAACTTTGCACACAGGTCAAAACCCACGGCCATCAGGGCCGGGCTGAAGCTGGTACCCGGGCGTGGCAGGGGGGCTCAACAGCGCCCCCTTGAACGGGGTTCTAAAACTTGATCCATATATCAAACACGCTCGCATGAATTAATATGAAACTCGGTACACATATAGATCTCATCGGGCCGAACAACTTTACCCCGGTCAAGTTTTACGCCAGCCCAACAGGAAGTCGGCTATTATGGGTTGTTTGGAAAACGCTTGCTGTGGAATGTGAAATACTCCTCCTAGAAAATTCACCGTGTCCCCTTCAAACTCGGTGTGCATGTAGTCAAGACTTTGAGGATGCTAAATTGCGGACGGATTTTTGATATCTCGAACGGTTTGGCTGTGGCGAGGAATCGAATTTATGGCGAGAAAAGAGAAACACGGAAGTGGAATAACTGCTGCATACATTAACTGATCTTGATGAAACTTCAGCAGTGTGTTCGTGGTAAGAGGCCGATCAGATGGATGTAGCTATTGTGAGTCAAAGTTATAGCGCCACCAACTGGCAGCAGGAAGTGTGTCACTTTCAACATGCTTTAGACAAAAGTGGGGGGGTTAGTTTTAACTACAGTAAAGAAAAAATAGTTTTTATATTGTTCTCATCAAGCCGGACAACTTTCTAATTTACATTCAATAGCTCTGGCCATCAGGAAGTCAGATATTTGGGTCTGAATGTGATTTTTTTTGCAAAATCAGCCTCTGAATTTTTAGCCACTCCTCTTAAACTATTTATTTTATTCGTACCAAACTTTTTCAACATGATGAAACTACATTAAATATGCTAAGTTGTGAATGGATAATAAATATCTCAAACGGTTTTGCTACGGCGAGGGATTAATGTCCAAAAAGGAAACACTAAAAATCTTCTAAAAATGTAATTATATACCATTTATTTCTATATAAAAGTATACAAATATCACAACTAAACCCATTTTATTCTGTTTTTGCAATTCAAGAAGAATGAAAAAGTTAAAAACAGGCTATTTAGTGCTATTTGGTTCAACAAAAAAGCAAACATAGGGCTATACTGCCCTCTTGTGTCCAAAAGGACATCAAAATAGTATATAACACTTTTTACCAGGTAGGCCAATATTGTATTTAAATATACATTTATTAGGTATGTGTCTGAGGATATTTTCCCACCGGTTAATCGACGTGTGACACAAGTGGGTGCTTTTAAATCGCTAATATAAAAGTGAAAGTAAAAAAACGGACGTCCGCACGGACATTGATAATGGTGCACGTTGGAAAGAATGATACTTTTAAACATAACACTAAACCGCCATTAGGTGTCGCCAGGCGACCATCTTAATGAGCGAGTCATTGATTCATTCGTTCAAATGATTCGTTCCAATGACTGAGTCATTCATGATTGAGACAGATGTTTATGGATTGACCATTGAATCTTTGAGTCAAGCGATTCGTTTCAAAATGCTGAATCATTCAGTAATGAGAAAACAAGTTGCTGTGATCTTTGTTTAACTATTTTTGCTGCTGAAACAGAACAAAAACAGTCAATATTGCATCTAAAATGTAAGTGACTTAATTGTAACTGTTTATTAACCTGTTGTATGAAATCAATGTCACAGTTTCAATCGTGATTGTATTCAGGAAATAGTTGCCTACTCGTCAAGTGAGGTTGCTTAACTCTATCATATGTTATAAAAAATATAAAAACTCCATATTTGTAATTTTTATAGTCAGTATGTTGTTAACTGGGTTGCTTTTTTGTGTGCTGCGCTCATTTGTTTACAATTCTCCTGGAGAAGCAGCATGAGCCTCAGCAGTGCAACCCCATTGATCAGTAATACATTTATTATTAACTGATGATTGCAACTTAAAATGAATGTAATGAAATTAGAATAATCTCTCGTTTTAGTGATTCCCAAGTTATTTTTTTGTTATTGACGTTCTAATCAGGCTATACTCTGGTCGGGCAAGTAAAATTCTCTTTCAGGTAGGCCTATTGTATTTATATATAAATATATTAGGGATGTGACTGTGATAACATTTTACCACCGGTTAATCGACGTGTGACACCACTGAGCGCTTTTAAATCGCTAACTATAGTATACTATATACTAGTAAAATACAGACGTCCGCACAGACATTGATAATGGTGCGGAGTAGAGCGAGCATTTTCAATTTATTCCTATGGATGTAGGAATTAACTAAAACATTTTATTTATGTTTTTGTGTCCACTGTTCAACCGCAACCGCGTCACACACACACACACACACACATTCCAGAATTGCAATCTTGACATCGCAGCCTGTTCATTATAGCCCTAATACAATATAATAATAAAAATAGTCAACCTAACATAAACGAATTACACTGCTCTGTTTAAATAGTCAGTAGTACAATCTGTACCATTCACAGTAAGCAGAGCTCCACTGTGATGTTTCCAAGAACATTTTTGCGCGTGTGAAGAGGATGATTTTTTCCATCGATATTGGAACACGAGTGAAGTACAAAGCCTATAATAAAGAATAGTTTAGCATCCAAATACATCGCAAATATTGAAACATTTTGATTCTAATGAGAGGGTTACGTGAGACCAACACTGCTTACTTTCGTTTTTATTTTTACATTAAATTTAAAGGATTTGTTGTGGAATATTTTGGGTGTATCATAAAATCAGAATAAGGTAAGACAAGTAAAATTTTCTGTCTTATATTTATATATATATATATATATACGTATATATATATAAGTATATATATATATATATATATATATATATATATATGTGTGTGTGTGTGTGTGTGTATATATATAGATATTTATATACATATATATATATGTATATATATAGATATTTATATATATATATATATATATATATATATATATATATATATATATATATATATATATATATATATAAATATAGCTGCGAGCAGCGATGGAGGGCCAAAGCCGGTGGCACCGCCATCCCCGGTGCCTTTAGGTAACTAAAGGCACCGGGGTGGCGGTGCCACCGGCTTGGGCCCGCAATCGCTGCTCGCAGCTATATTTATTATTATTATTATTAGGGCCCAAGCCCTGAAAGGGCGAAGGCCCTATTGTTTTCGGTAGGATTATTAGGGCCCAAGCCCTGAAAGGGCGAAGGCCCTATTGTTTTCGTTAGGATTATTATTATTATTATTATTATTATTGTTCTTCAAGGGTTCGGGGACTTTTGGGGCCTTTAACGTGCTCAAAAACTCATGAAACTTTGCACACAGGTCAGAAGCTGCGGCCATTAGGGCCGGGCTGAAGATGGTACCTGGGCGTGGCAGGGGGGCTCGACAGCGCCCCCTTGAATGGGGTCCGAGTGCGGTCCGAAAACTTGGTCCATATACCAAACACTCTTGCATGAATTAATATGAAACTCGGTACACATATAGATCTTATTGGGCTGAACAACTTTCGTGCTCTAAGTTTTACGCCAGCCCAACAGGAAGTCGGCTATTATGGGTTGTTTGGAAAACGCATGCTGTGGAATTTGATGTACTCCTCCTAGGAAATGCATCCATTCGCCTCCAAACTCGGTGTGCATGAAGTCAAGACATTGAGGATGATAAATTGCGGACGGATTTTTGATATCTCGAAAGGTTTGGCCGAGGCGAGGAAACGAATTTATGGCGAATAATGGGACACAGGAAGTGTATTATAACTTCTGCATACATTGACTGATCTTGATAAAACTTCAGCAGTGTGTTCGTGGTCAGAGGCCGATCACATTGATGTGACTATTGTGAGTCAAAGTTATAGCGCCACCAACTGGCAGCAGGAAGTGTGTCCCTTTCAAAATGCTTTGAAATCACCCTCTTATTTTTACCCGATTTGCTTCAAACTTTATGTGTATAATGTAAACACACGGCAGATGTAGACCTGTGAAAGGATTATTGATATCTTAGATACTGTTACCGTGGCAACGCATCAAACTTTAATATTCTTTTTTGATGCTTTTGAGACTCTTAACATACTTGAAATTGCATGAAACTCAACAGACACATCACATTTATTAGCCAGTAGACATGTGCAAAGTTTCAGAAACGGGCGTGGTGGAATGGCTCAGTAGCGCCACCTTTAGTCAAAAATGGGGGCTTAGTTTTTCCTAGAATCACAAAACTTGGTATGTGTATTGTTCTCATCAAGACGGACAACTTTCTAATTTACATGAACCATCTCTGACCAACAGGAAGAGAGATATTTTGGTTTGAATGTGGATTTTCTGAAGAATTTTCTCTCCCTCTCTCTGTGTCTGTGTGTGTGTGAGGGGAGGGGGGGATTTGACTCTTGCTTTTATATTGTTAATCAAGGTTTCAGGGGCTTTTGGGGTCCTTAACGTGCTCAAAAACTCTTGAAACTTTGCACACAGGTCAAAACCCACGGCCATCAGGGCCGGGCTGAAGCTGGTACCCGGGCGTGGCTGGGGGGCTCAACAGCGCCCCCTTGAACGGGGTTCTAAAACTTGATCCATGTATCAAACACGCTCGCATGAATTAATATGAAACTCGGTACACATATAGATCTCATCGGGCCGAACAACTTTACCCCGGTCAAGTTTTACGCCAGCCCAACAGGAAGTCGGCTATTATGGGTTGTTTGGAAAACGCTTGCTGTGGAATGTGAAATACTCCTCCTAGAAAATTCACCGTGTCCCCTTCAAACTCGGTGTGCATGTAGTCAAGACTTTGAGGATGCTAAATTGCGGACGGATTTTTGATATCTCGAACGGTTTGGCTGTGGCGAGGAATCGAATTTATGGCGAGAAAAGAGAAACACGGAAGTGGAATAACTTCTGCATACATTAACTGATCTTGATGAAACTTCAGCAGTGTGTTCGTGGTAAGAGGCCGATCAGATGGATGTAGCTATTGTGAGTCAAAGTTATAGCGCCACCAACTGGCAGCAGGAAGTGTGTCACTTTCAACATGCTTTAGACAAAAGTGGGGGGGTTAGTTTTAACTACAGTAAAGAAAAAATAGTTTTTATATTGTTCTCATCAAGCCGGACAACTTTCTAATTTACATTCAATAGCTCTGGCCATCAGGAAGTCAGATATTTTGGTCTGAATGTGAATTTTTTTGCAAAATCAGCCTCTGAATTTTTAGCCACTCCTCTTAAACTATTTATTTTATTCGTACCAAACTTTTTCAACATGATGAAACTACATTAAATATGCTAAGTTGTGAATGGATAATAAATATCTCAAACGGTTTTGCTATGGCGAGGGATTAATGTCCAAAAAGGAAACACTAAAAATCTTCTAAAAATGTAATTATATACCATTTATTTCTATATAAAAGTATACAAATATCACAACTAAACCCATTTTATTCTGTTTTTGCAATTCAAGAAGAATGAAAAAGTTAAAAACAGGCTATTTAGTGCTATTTGGTTCAACAAAAAAGCAAACATAGGGCTATACTGCCCTCTTGTGTCCAAAAGGACATCAAAATAGTATATAAAACTTTTTACCAGGTAGGCCAATATTGTATTTAAATATACATTTATTAGGTATGTGTCTGAGGATATTTTCCCACCGGTTAATCGACGTGTGACACGAGTGGGTGCTTTTAAATCGCTAATATAAAAGTGAAAGTAAAAAAACGGACGTCCGCACGGACATTGATAATGGTGCACGTTGGAAAGAATGATACTTTTAAACATAACACTAAACCGCCATTAGGTGTCGCCAGGCGACCATCTTAATGAGCGAGTCATTGATTCATTCGTTCAAATGATTCGTTCCAATGACTGAGTCATTCATGATTGAGACAGATGTTTATGGATTGACCATTGAATCTTTGAGTCAAGCGATTCGTTTCAAAATGCTGAATCATTCAGTAATGAGAAAACAAGTTGCTGTGATCTTTGTTTAACTATTTTTGCTGCTGAAACAGAACAAAAACAGTCAATATTGCATCTAAAATGTAAGTGACTTAATTGTAACTGTTTTATTAACCTGTTGTATGAAATCAATGTCACAGTTTCAATCGTGATTGTATTCAGGAAATAGTTGCCTACTCGTCAAGTGAGGTTGCTTAACTCTATCATATGTTATAAAATATATAAAAACTCCATATTTGTAATTTTTATAGTCAGTATGTTGTTAACTGGGTTGCTTTTTTGTGTGCTGTGCTCATTTGTTTACAATTCTCCTGGAGAAGCAGCATGAGCCTCAGCAGTGCAACCTTGTTACCATTGATCAGTAATACATTTATTATTAACTGATGATTGCAACTTAAAATGAATGTAATGAAATTAGAATAATCTCTCGTTTTAGTGATTCCCAAGTTATTTTTTTGTTATTGACGTTCTAATCAGGCTATACTCTGGTCGGGCAAGTAAAATTCTCTTTCAGGTAGGCCTATTGTATTTATATATAAATATATTAGGGATGTGACTGTGATAACATTTTCCCACCGGTTAATCGACGTGTGACACCACTGAGCGCTTTTAAATCGCTAACTATAGTATACTATATACTAGTAAAATACAGACGTCCGCACAGACATTGATAATGGTGCGGAGTAGAGCGAGCATTTTCAATTTATTCCTATGGATGTAGGAATTAACTAAAACATTTTATTTATGTTTTTGTGTCCACTGTTCAACCGCAACCGCGTCACACACACACACACATTCCAGAATTGCAATCTTGACATCGCAGCCTGTTCATTATAGCCCTAATACAATATAATAATAAAAATAGTCAACCTAACATAAACGAATTACACTGCTCTGTTTAAATAGTCAGTAGTACAATCTGTACCATTCACAGTAAGCAGAGCTCCACTGTGATGTTTCCAAGAACATTTTTGCGCGTGTGAAGAGGATGATTTTTTCCATCGATATTGGAACACGAGTGAAGTACAAAGCCTATAATAAAGAATAGTTTAGCATCCAAATACATCGCAAATATTGAAACATTTTGATTCTAATGAGAGGGTTACGTGAGACCAACACTGCTTACTTTCGTTTTTATTTTTACATTAAATTTAAAGGATTTGTTGTGGAATATTTTGGGTGTATCATAAAATCAGAATAAGGTAAGACAAGTCAAATTTTCTGTCTTATATTTTTATATATATATATATATATATATATATATATATATATATATATATATATATATATATGTGTGTGTGTGTGTGTGTGTGTGTATATATATAGATATTTATATACATATATATATATGTATATATATAGATATTTATATACATATATATGTGGGCCAGTGACAAATAAGGTTTTCAACTGATAAAAAATTCAAAAAGGTTAAACCTGCACATCAAAGTAGTTATTATCTTTATGGGGGTGTTTTTTACTTATTACTAAAATCTCAATTTTAAACAATGTATTTTAAGCGGTTTAACTGAGAATCATGTGACGACACCAGTCAAAATGTCATACGGGATAACGTTAATGCATTTTCTAAATATTACGATATTAAAACTTTTCAAATCAATAATACTTAATGAATATATAAAGTGATGCAGTAAACAATATTTGGAGCACAGAAAAAAATGTTTTGCACAACAATTTTTTCTCATTATATTGTGATTTCTTTAAACGTGACCCTACTTGTTCAAGTTCTTTACCCACATTTTAACACTGCAATGTGATTTAAAATGCAAAATGTCTGAAAATGTTTTACAGGACTTGGTATCATGTTATTATTGTTTCCTCAACTCCATGAAGTGAAATAATTCATTTCAATGGGAAAAAACAGCGTTATCCCGCCTGACTTAAGTTGTTACTCGGTATGACACCATATAAGTTAACACATGAATTGTCATTTTTACAACACTTAATAATGTTCATAAATAATTAATGTTTATGTTATGCAATGTTTTTCCAAGGAAATTAATTAGGCTCCACTGTAAAGAAATACAGATGTGGTTTTCAGTGTGTAAACTGTTACACACAAACTCAGTGTGGTTTCTTCCCAGATTTGGCAAGTATACAAATACATTTAAACATTTTTTTCATGTTTATGAATATCAGAACAGCACAACTTTTCAACATTAGGTTTAATTTAGTACTGAAAAGTACCGTGAATCATTTTATTGATGATCATAGTCACTCTACATCAATATTCATAAATAATGTAAAGGGTTAAAGTAGGCGACCTTCACTCATTTCACTGAACATCATTTATTTGAACAACAAATTTACAAAAGCATGTAATTGAACATCATTTTTATAAAGAAAAATCTTATTAATGGGTTGAAGTACCTTGAATCACTAAATTTCATTAGTTTCATTAAATGAACACTACATTTTTATAGACTTAAAGGGGCTGATTCCCCAATATGACAGGTTGGACAATAATTAAGTGTAATTGTAATTGAATATTAATATGAATTATATAATTTGCTAATATTTAACTAAACAATGTTAATGATATGTTAATATCACAATTTTAATGGAAATTATACAAATTAAAGCTGAAAACTGTATAATAATATATTGTCAAACAGAAAGTAACTGTTATCCTATATGACAAAATTGTTATCCGGTATGACAAAACTCAGTTTAAATCTTTATCAGGCAGTATTTTTGGCTACCTATAGAAATCTGCAACCTTTACCTTCAACTTCCAAATATGTAAATTCATGCTAAATAAACATATTTACATAAAATCCACATTATATATGTTATTTTAGCGTTATCCCATATGACACAGGATTTTACTACATAGTGTGCTAGTGAAGAAAAAGGGTGAGTTAAACACATTTTATGAAAGACATACTTACCTTTCACCATTGTTTGGGGGTCCATCAGGGTCTTCCTGATTGTGTAACATGCTATCTCACATCGTGTCAAAATAAAATTCACAATAAAATTGCTCCAGTTTGCTTGTTATCCCGTATGACATTGGCTGACAGCCAGTTTTGGGACAGAATGCTCCAAAGCATAACAATTAACTGGATGTCATATTCTTTGTAATATTTAAATATATTGTTGTCAAGACTCATACAATAATGCCTGTGGAGGAGATGTTAGGGTTTATTCGATTTTTTACAGTTTGTTTGGCTTTTTTGTATGTCACTCTAAGGTCCGGACAGTTATCCGGTATGACATTATGTGACTATAATGTCTAATAATTCTTACACTTTGTAATACCCTCAATATATGTTTATATCATTTGATAAACAGAGATCAATTGATTCAATAAATGTGCTTTTTATTAAACATTTCCTTATTTTGACTTCATAAAGGGGTTTGGACATCAAAATTGCACGTCACGTCATTGGGCCATATATGTGTGTGTGTGTGTGTGTGTGTGTATATATATATATATATATATATATATATATATATAAATATAGCTGCGAGCAGCGATGGAGGGCCAAAGCCGGTGGCACCGCCATCCCCGGTGCCTTTAGGTAACTAAAGGCACCGGGGTGGCGGTGCCACCGGCTTGGGCCCGCAATCGCTGCTCGCAGCTATATTTTGTTATTATTATTATTATTTTTTTCTACTTCTCGGGCACTTTTGGGGTCCTTAACATGCTCAAAAACTCTTGAAACTTTGCACACGGGTCAGAACGCGCGGCCATCAGGGCCGGGCTGAAGCTGGTACCCGGGCGTGGCAGGGGGGCTCGACAGCGCCCCCTGGAACGGGATCCGAACACTTGTCCATGAATCAGACACGCTTGCATGTAATAATATGAAACTCGGTACACATATGGATCTCATCGGGCCGAACAACTTTCGTGCTCTAAGTTTTACGCCAGCCCAACAGGAAGTCGGCTATTATGGGTTGTTTGAAAACGCATGCTGTGGAATTTAATGTACTCCTCCTAGGGAATTCATCCAATCGGTTCCAAACTCGGTCAGCATGAAGTCAAGACATTGAGGATGAAAAATTGCCAGGGGATTTTTGATATCTCGAACGGTTTGGCCGTGGCGAGGAAACGAATTTATGGCGAATAATGGAAACAGGAAGTGTGTTATAACTTCTGCATACATTAACTGATCTTGATTAAACTTCAGCAGTGTGTTCATTGTAAGAGGCCGATCACATGGATGTGACTATTGTGAGTCAAAGTTATAGCGCCACCAACTGGCAGCAGGAAGTGTGTCACTTTCAAAATGCTTTGAAATCACCCTCTTATTTTTACCCGATTTGCTTCAAACTTTATGTGTATAATGTAAACACACGGCAGATGTAGACCTGTGAAACGATTTTTGATATCTTTAATACTGTTGCCATGGCAACGCATCAAACATCAATATTCTTTTTTGATGCTTTTGAGACTCTTAGCATGCTTGAAATTGCATGAAACTCGA
>NC_140224.1:17371938-17374438 GCF_951802725.1 Rutilus rutilus
TTACTCCGCTATATTTCCACTAAGCATCTTCGTTACTCGTTACTACAAAATAAAATCGGAAGAAATGTGTGCAACTACAATAAGGGAGGTTTGGCGAATCACTGCTCCTAGATTGCAGTACGCACGCTCCGCACGGCGCGCGCTCTATTTCAGCGTAATGCTTGTTTGTTGCCATGCCAAAGGAGGAGGAAGCACAACTGAAACCGCCATGGAAGCACGAGCACCTGGAGCACGTTTAACCAGAGCTGCCAACTCTCACGCATTCTCCGTGAGACACACGCAATTGACATTTTTCACACGCTCTCATGCCACACATGCATTTTCTCACGCACAGAAAAATCGCGAAGCAAAGAGGACACGGAGACCGACAGACTAGACAAAGCAAGTTACTTTATGACAACTTACCGAAATGTATATTCCTCATACATAATATCGATCAATAAGTGTTTTTCATCAGCGTGAAGAGGTCAATAACATAGCTGAAGGACAATTATGTCACATTTACCTCAGGAAAGCCATTTAATAAACATAGGCTAGCCTATAGCACAGTTGGCAAGAGAAAAAAAATAGCTATAGAGAGTATTTTGCTAAATATGTGTTCTATATTATATATTTATTATATTTTTACTTATATCATTAAAGGTTTTATTATAATAATAAAAAACGCATTATATTTAATTATTTTTAACCTTAAATAATATGTTGTTTACAGCATTAGGTGAGTTGTTTTTATTGTTTGTTTTTTTTTGAGAAAAATTAATGCCTATCTTGTGTAGCCTACCTAATATTTATACAAATGAGTCAATATTAAATCAAATCACAATTGAATTGAAATAATAAAAAAGCGTAGCTTACCAGAAATTGTACCATCTAAACATTGTAACATGTCACTAAACCTAATAAAATTCAGTTTAATTACATAAATGTTAGTGACAATCACAATACACTTATTGTGATGCAATTTTTTTTTTACAGCTAAAGGTACATGCAGTGGGAAATAAACGATAAAACAAATGTCCTACAGTACAGGTTACACAGTCCCTCCAGTTTTTCGCTTTTCCGTGATCGCTGAATTCAACGCATAACCAAAAAAAAAAACTTTTACTTTTACTTCAATTACTTAAGTACATTAAATATCAGAAAATTACTTTTGATACTTAAGTACAGTATATATCAGATACTTTAAGACTTTTACTTAAGTAATATTCTAAAAGGTAACTTTCACTTCTACCAAAGTCTTTTTCTAGTACGATACTTGTACTTTTACTCAAGTATTGCTTTCTAGTACTTTATACAACACTGGTTAGTTTTAACTACAGTAAAGAAAAAATAGTTTGTATATTGTTCTCATCAAGCCGGACAACTTTCTAATTTACATTCAATAGCTCTGGCCATCAGGAAGTCAGATATTTTGGTCTGAATGTGATTTTTTTTGCTAAATCAGCCTCTGAATTTTTAGCCACTCCTCTTAAACTATTTATTTTATTCGTACCAAACTTTTTCAACATGATGAAACTACATTAAATATGCTAAATTGTGAATGGATAATAAATATCTTAAACGGTTTTGCTATGGCGAGGGATTAAAGTAATGTCCAAAAAGGAAACACTAAAAATCTTCTAAAAATGTAATTATATACCATTTATTTCTATATAAAAGAATGCAAATATCACAACTAAACCCATTTTATTCTGTTTTTGCAATTCAAGAAGAATGAAAAAGTTAAAACAGGCTATTTAGTGCTATTTGGTTCAACAAAAAAGCAAACATAGGGCTATACTGCCCTCTTGTGTCCAAAAGGACATCAAAATAGTATATAAAACTTTTTACCAGGTAGGCCAATATTGTATTTAAATATACATTTATTAGGTATGTGTCTGAGGATATTTTCCCACCGGTTAATCGACGTGTGACACGAGTGGGTGCTTTTAAATCGCTAATATAATAGTGAAAGAAAAATAATGATAATGTTGCACACACAAATCACACACATGTGGGAAAGAATAAACAACACTAAACCGCCATTAGGTGTCGCCAGGCATCCATCTTAATAAGCGAGTCATTGATTCATTCGTTCAAACGATTCGTTCGAATGAGTCGATCATGATTAAGACAGATGTTTATGGATTGATCATTCAATCTTTGAGTCAACCGATTCGTTAAAAATGCTGAATCGTTCAGTTATGAGAAAACACGTGATAAGTGATGGTTCTGCCGTGATCTTTGTTGAACTATTTTCGCTGCTGAAACAGAACAAAAACAGTCAACATTGCATCTAAAATGTAAGTGACTTAATTGTAACTGTTTATTTGTATGAAATCTAGGGGTGGGAGAAAAAAATTATTCTTAGATGCATCGCGATGCGGACGTGGACGATTCTGAATCGATTCACAAATGTCAAAAAATCGATTCTCTAAAAAAATATTTTTCTAATAACGTAATATTGACGGAAGGCAAAAGGCGGAACTCTAAGCGGACGTGCGTGCAGTCTGTGGCGCGC
>NC_140224.1:17376938-17381938 GCF_951802725.1 Rutilus rutilus
AACAGGAAGTCGGCTATTATGGGTTGTTTGGAAAACGCTTGCTGTGGAATGCGAAGTACTCCTCCTAGAGAATTCATCCAATCCCCACCAAACTCGGTGTGCATGAAGTCAAGACATTGAGGATTCTAAATTGCGGACGGATTTTTGATATCTCGAACGGTTTGGCCGTGGCGAGGAAACGAATTTATGGCGAGAAAAGAGAAACACGAAGTGGTATAACTTCTGCATACATTAACTGATCTTGATGAAACTTCACCAGTGTGTTCGTGGTAAGAGGCCGATCAGATGGATGTAACTATTGTGAGTCAAAGTTATAGCGCCACCAACTGGCAGCAGGAAGTGTGTCACTTTCAAAATGCTTTTGACAAAAGTGGGGGGGTTAGTTTTACCCACAGTTTTAAAAATCAGTACGTACATTGGTCTCATCGAGCCGGACAACTTTCTAATATACAGTTATTAGCTTCGACCAATAGGAAGTCAGATATTTTGGTTTGAATGTGAATTTATTTGCAAATTCAGCCTCTGCTTTTTACCCACTCCTGCTAAGTGTTTTTTTTTTTATTCACACCAAACTTTTTTAACACGATGAAAATACATTAAAGATGCTAAATTGTGAACGGATATTAAATATTTCAAACGGTTTTGACATGGCGAGGGATTAAAATAATGTCAAAAAAGGAATCAGAAAACATCTCATATCTTCTTAAAATTTAATTATACACCATTTATTTTTATATAAAATTATACAAATATCAGAACTAAACCGAAACAGAACTAGTTTTGGGTTTATTCAGTTTTTTTCAATTCAAGAATTATGTACAAGTTTAAAATCAGCCAGAATGCGCTATTTAGTAAAAAAAAAAAAGTCATACATAGGGCTATACTGCCCTCTTGTGTTCAAAATCAGGTAGGCCCATTGTATATTGTATTTATATATAAATATAATAGCGATGTGACTGAGAATTTTTTCCCACTGGTTAATCGATGTGTGACACCGCGGCGGGGGCTTTTAAATCGCTAACTTAAAGGGATACTCCACTTTAAATTGAAAATTCTGTCATCATATACTCACCCTCATGTTGTTTCAATCCTTTATTAATTTCTTTCTTCTGCTGAACAGAAAGGAAGATATTTAGAAGAATGTCAGTAACCAGACAGTTTCTGGTCTCATTGACTTCCATAGTATACATTTTTTTCCTACTATGGAAGTCAATGGGATCAGAAACTGTCTGGTTACTGACATTCTCCTAAATATCTTCCTTTCTGTTCAGCAGAAGAAAGAAATTCATAAAGGATTAAAACAACATGAGGGTGAGTATATGATGAGCGAAAGTGAAATACGGACATCCTAAAAAACATTCACTCTGTTCTGCTCGTTCCTCGCTGTAGACGTGTTATTGCCCATGCAGCCGTGAGCATTTTAGTTTCATTTAAAAAATAGCGCCATTTCGGGGGTGGGATTGCTTGAATGTTTTTTTACAAAAGCACAATGTTGTGTTTTATTGCGAGTGTACATAAATATAAGGGTGTATTCACACCAGGAAAGTCCGATAGTTCACTTGCTTTGGTCCGGACCAAATAGAATGTTGATTTTTTTTGTTTGGTACGGTTCGTTTTCACACTGCTCTTTTTACAAGTGAACCAAAATGTGTAAACAAAACCACACGTGTGCTAAGGTCGTCCATTCATTGGACAGGAATTCTCAAGCAGGGAAAAGCAGGAAGTGCAAAAAAAAGCAAAAAAAAAAAAAAAAGCAGGAGATATTTCGTAATGTAATCGCCTATTTGTTATTTTACTGATTTGGTGTTATTCTTTACAAACGCAATATGAAGAAACTATGGTAGTATAGATAAAAGCCCGCCCGCACTGACAATTGATTGCTTGGGTCCTTACATGCGCTTCGTGAGGCACACTAGCTGGCACACACACGCAAGGTCTCTCGCTCCCTCTCTCTGCCGTGCGCGCACTCTTGCTCGCTCGCTCTAGATTTCCGGAGATTTTAAATGATTTGCGGGCATTCATGCGCTTCTATCGACATGCGGGAGACTGCCGGAACTTCCGGGAGACTTTGGATGTCTGTATAATAAGACACCATTATGCCAAAATGTCAGTTTTGTTAAGTATCCTCATAAGAGCAGTCAAATAAAAAGACGCAGTTTTCTGCAGTTGGGTCGGTTCATGTTCACACCGTAAATGAACCGTACCAGAGTTCGTTTGGAACCGTACCGAGACCACCTCTTCAGCTGGGTCTCGGTTCGATTGTTTGGTCCGCACCCGAGTTCGATTGCTGTATTCACACCTGCCCAAAAGGTCCGCACCAAGGGGGGAAACGAACTAGAGTTCGATTCAATCGAACCAAACAAGGCAGGTGTGAATACACCCTAAGTAAACACAGTGCAGTTTAAATGATGTCCTGTATGAACAAACTGACGGAGTAGCCTATGTTTTTATGTTTCCACTGTTCGATCGCGCCCACGCCTCACACACACACACACACACACACACACACACACACACACACACACACACACACACACACACACACACACACACACACACACACACACTGTGCATTCCAGCATTGCAATCTTGACATCGCAGCCGGTTCATTACAGCCGTAATAAAATATAATAATAAATATAAATAGTCAACCTATTTGCAGCAAATGATGGTAGATTTTAGATCAATATATTTGTTTTCCTTACAATTTTAATTAACACTAACTTTATTCTCATCTGAATTATAAATAATTTATTTCTGTATAAAATAATACTACCATTAAAAAATACATTTGATTGTCTTTTTTAATCAATGGAGAATGTGTGACTTAAAAATAAACAGATTAGTGCTCGGTTTGAGGACAAGAAATGAAAACCAATGCAATATGATGAATGTCCAAAAACGTTCGCTCTTCTCTGCCCGTTCCTCGCCTCGCCATATATATATATATATATATATATATATATTTATATTTATTTATTTATTTTTTGTTACATATATAATGTATATATTATATATTTTTTGTTACATATATACATATATATATATATATATATATATATATATATATATATATATATATATATAGCTGCGAGCAGCGATGGAGGGCCCAAGCCGGTGACACCGCCACCCCGGTGGCTTTAGTGTAACTAAAGGCACCAGGGTGGCGGTGCCACCGGCTTGGGCCCGCCATCGCTGCTCGCAGCTATATTTATTATTATTATTATTGTTCTTCAAGGGTTCGGGGGCTTTTGGGGCCTTTAACGTGCTCAAAAACTCATGAAACTTTGCACACAGGTCAGAAGCTGCGGCCATTAGGGCCGGGCTGAAGATGGTACCTGGGCGTGGCAGGGGGGCTCGACAGCGCCCCCTTGAATGGGGTCCGAGTGCGGTCCGAAAACTTGGTCCATATACCAAACACTCTTGCATGAATTAATATGAAACTCGGTACACATATAGATCTTATTGGGCTGAACAACTTTCGTGCTCTAAGTTTTACGCCAGCCCAACAGGAAGTCGGCTATTATGGGTTGTTTGGAAAACGCATGCTGTGGAATTTGATGTACTCCTCCTAGGAAATGCATCCATTCGCCTCAAAACTCGGTGTGCATGAAGTCAAGACATTGAGGATGATAAATTGCGGACGGATTTTTGATATCTCGAACGGTTTGGCCGAGGCGAGGAAACGAATTTATGGCGAATAATGGGACACAGGAAGTGTATTATAACGTCTGCATACATTGACTGATCTTGATAAAACTTCAGCAGTGTGTTCGTGGTCAGAGGCCGATCACATTGATGTGACTATTGTGAGTCAAAGTTATAGCGCCACCAACTGGCAGCAGGAAGTGTGTCACTTTCAAAATGCTTTGAAATCACCCTCTTATTTTTACCCGATTTGCTTCAAACTTTATGTGTATAATGTAAACACAAGGCAGATGTAGACCTGTGAAAGGATTTTTGATATCTTTAATACTGTTGCCATGGCAACGCTTCAAACTTTAATATTCTTTTTTGATGCTTTTGAGACTCTTAACATACTTGAAATTGGATGAAACTCGACAGACACATCACATTTATTAGCCCGTAGACATGTGCAAAGTTTCAGAAACGGGCGTGGTGAGGGGCTCAGTAGCGCCACCTTTAGTCATAAATGGGGCAGTTAGTTTTATCAACAGCAACAAAACTTGGTATGTGTATTGTTCTCATCAAGACGGACAACTTTCTAATTGACATTAACCATCTCCGACCAACAGGAAGAGAGATATTTTGGTTTGAATGTGGATTTTCTGAAGAATTTTCTCTCCCTCTCTCTGTGTCTGTGTGTGTGTGAGGGGAGGGGGGGGATTTGACTATTGCTTTTATATTGTTAATCAAGGTTTCAGGGGCTTTTGGGGTCCTTAACGTGCTCAAAAACTCTTGAAACTTTGCACACAGGTCAGAACCCACGGCCATCAGGGCCGGGCTGAAGCTGGTACCCGGGCGTGGCTGGGGGGCTCAACAGCGCCCCCTTGAACGGGGTTCTAAAACTTGGTCCATATATCAAACACGCTTGCATGAATTAATATGAAACTCGGTACACATATAGATCTCATCGTGCCGAACAACTTTCCCCTGGTCAAGTTTTACGCCAGCCCAACAGGAAGTCGGCTATTATGGGTTGTTTGGAAAACGCTTGCTGTGGAATGTGAAATACTCCTCCTAGAAAATTCACCGTGTCCCCTCCAAACTCGGTGTGCATGTAGTCAAGACTTTGAGGATGCTAAATTGCGGACGGATTTTTGATATCTCGAACGGTTTGGCCGTGGCGAGGAATCGAATTTATGGCGAGAAAAGAGAAACACGAAGTGGAATAACTGCTGCATACATTAACTGATCTTGATGAAACTTCACCAGTGTGTTCGTGGTAAGAGGCCGATCAGATGGATGTGGCTATTGTGATTCAAAGTTATAGCGCCACCAACTGGCAGCAGGAAGTGTGTCACTTTCAACATGCTTTT